>NC_084590.1:6932326-7012326 GCF_033807715.1 Cololabis saira | reverse complement strand
TGTCACTCCAAACGAAAGACTCTCGTTCCATCTTGGAAGTACCGTATTTTCGCGACCATTCGGTGCGTCGTGTGGAAAGGCGCACCCTCAGTTTTGTGTGTCATTTTTGGATCTAAAACACACATACGGCGCACTGACCGAAAAGGGCGCTGTCTACACACGGAGCGCCGACGTGTCGGCTGCCGCTCGCTCGGTGGTTCATTCGGCCTTCGGGCCCGACTCTGCGGCGCAGCTCCCCCCGGGAGCAGCGTCTCCTTCTCGGTAGGGTGGCCGAGTCTCCCCATCCGCCCCAGGTGTCCCGCCACGGAGCCGCCGCCGGGCAATTCACGCGCCCCCCCTTCCCCCTTTAACGTTCTCATGGTGGTCCCTACTACGTCCGCCTTATGGATCAGCGTTAAGTCGACGCCTGCCCTACGCCGTAGGCTCTGCGTCGGTGTAACGCGGAACCATAAATCAGCCTTTACAATAATACAATGGCCGCATCGCGTCATTGGGCGCATTGCGTCATTGGGCGCGCGGCACATTTAAAAAAAAAGACGTTTATTTGCGCCTAATGGTCGCAAAAATACGGTAACTGGAAGTTACTCGTGTCATTTGTTGATGTTTTTTTCCAGGATTCTGATTGTCTAGCATGAAGCTTGAAGCATGAAGCTTCTCGTTACACTGCCCCCTGTAGTTTTGGCTGCTCATAGCACCTTAACGGCGTATTTATGTGGTTCTTGTAAATGATGGTATTTTTAAAAAACGTAGAGGGGGAAATATCAGTTTTTGTTAACGTGGTCTCAGTTGCTGTTGTTCCCGCCTGAAGTCCCTTGCTGTCTGGGCGTGAGTGACAATCCGCTCATTTCACAGTGCTGATGTGACATCGCGGTCTGATGCCTTCACCCGGAGATGTGAACCCCGCCTGGTGAATCTGACTCCAGACCTGCTTCTGCCTTCTCTCACGCTAGTTACTACTGGCTGTCCTCGCAGCCGGTTCCCCCGCGAGGTCCGCTTCAGTTCTGGTTTACCGTCTGATACACCTTACAAGCTCAAACACTCCTGAATGAAGGCCATTGCGCCGAGGAACCTTCAGGACTGTCGCTGTCCTTGTGGAGCACCGCCAGTACAGCTGCAGCTCTGGACCGGTCTCCTGTCGTGAAGACCGGAGGGCGGGTCCAACGTCACGGTTACACTGGGTCAACAGGTTCATCAGCATGTTTGACTCAGACGCTTCACAAGGACAGGAGGAGTTTAGATGTAGGATAGTCTTTCAAAGGACCACTGGATCCAGATCCAGACCTGCGGTTCCTCTGCTGACCACCAGTGTCTGGATCCAGATCCAGACCTTTCAGTTTTGGTCTCCAAGGATCTTTTCATCCTTGACTGGTGTCCAGGGGGATTTTATGTCCCTCATCAGGTTAAAGGATCATGAGGCAGGATTGAGGCAGGATTTATGAAAAAAATGTGTATACATTTTAAGTTTTCTAGTAATAATGTCAGATGAAGCGTTCCAAACCAAAACGAATGAGCCCTCTAGTGTATCTCTCCGTTGCCTTGAACAGGCTGTGTGCCGCAAAATGTGCTGCAATTCGGGGCCCGAATTTCTCGCGCTGTCCTGCGGATGTGACGTCACATGACGCTGCATGCGCGTTCTCCCCGTTCTCCCGTGCCGGCTTCGCTGTTGGCTGCAGTACCCCCGACGGCCGTCGTGGCGAAGGGTGGCGCTAGAGAGTCTCATTTCTTAAAAGGAGCCTCATGCTCCTTTAAATGATGTCCAGTAAGACTTAGCCGTCCAGATTGTAGCCACTTAGGTCTCTACTCACAGCTCAGGGGCCAGGACCGTGCTAACAGAGTAATCTTCTGGTACTGTTAGCCTTAATGAGAGACTACAAGAACCGGTCTGGGGTTGGCCTGGAAGGGTGTGGACTAAAGCCTGAATTATGGTTCTGCGTTAAACCAGCGCAGAGCCTACGCTGTTGCCGTGACGCTGTCGTGAACCCTTCGGACTTCTCCATCACTCCATTCCGTCGCGGTGCAATACCGCCTCAGAGCGCTAGTTGATACTTTGTTTAGCTTCCAGCTTTTCACAGTGAATCAAAGACCACTGACCAATGACAGCCCTCTCGGTCTGCGGTGGGTCTGCGTCGCCTCGACGCGTAGTTCCATTTTTTGGGAGGTGCGCGTCAGGCCACGGCGTAGGCTACAGAGAGACTCCCGCGTAGCCGCGTACCCTACGGCGTAACGCAGAACCATAATTCAGCCTTAAGACATTATTTTCATATTTTCACTTCCTGTTGAAGGCTCTCGCCTCCGTTTGGTTCGGTGGCCTAGGCACTTTCGCTTTCTCAGGACCTTTCCAAAAGAACGAACCGGCCCACCCAGCTTCTTAGTTCTTGTGAACTAGGCCGGGCAACTGCCAGCGGCCCACCTCTTGTAGACCCAGGTCTTTTTCACGGTTCTTTCTGACGTTGTTGGCAACATCTGGACAGATTTGATTAGAACGCTTGTCAGGTAAGAGTTAACATCACAGGGCTCAACAAGCCAAGCCAGACTTGGCCAGGTTTGTCCGGTACTGCTGGTACCCAGGTCTCCTGCAGCACCCTTACAGTTAGCCGGACATATTGTCCACACGGTAATCTCTCAGTTTTCTTTGAAATCATGTAATGATGTGAAATAATGTGTCAGGTGACTCACCGTTGGAGTCGGCGCCTACTGGTTGGCAGAGGAACCGCAGTTCTTCCTGCGTTCTTGCGGGAATCGACCCAAACGTTGGGATGAAATCTGCGTTTTAAAGCCCGTTTCATCCTGGGTTCCACTTGACTCGTATCTGTATGCAGCTGAGGTTTAGTTTGTGTCAGAACTGCAGCTTCATGTGAGCGTTCGAGCGTGTCGTTGACCGGGATCTTCTGAGCTCAGGGGGTTTCTCAGAGTAATCTCCAATCACTTTAGAAGAATCAGTGCCGTAATCTGGCCATATGGACACATTAAGGAATTCAGGATGATGAAGTAGTTAAGGAAAGTTATCTAGAAGTGATTTAAAACCAGACTGGAGCTAATCAGCAGCAGGCTGACTGGAGCGATGCAGCGTGCCAGGTTGTACCTGCTGGTGTGTGAAGGTCCACCCAAGACCGGCGGTGGAGGCGGAGGCCGTCAGACGTGACCCCCACCACAAAGAGCAGCTTCTGAGCTCAAATGAGGGGGTAGGTAACATGTCTGTCTGTGTCGTCAGGACCTCTGTGGAGCCTCCACTTGCGACACGCTGGGGATGGCCGATGTCGGGACCATGTGCGACCCAAAGAGGAGCTGTTCTGTCATTGAGGACGATGGCCTACCGTCAGCTTTCACAACGGCTCATGAGCTGGGTAAGATGCCGTGCTGGCGACATAGCTCTCTGCAACGCCTTTCAGGTGTGTGCTGGGGCTACTGTGGACATGGAGCGAGATAGGTGCAGAGCTAGCGCTGCATCAGCAGTTCAGAGGCCACGGTTCCTCCTCACGTCTCACACTAACGCTGTCTCTTCTCATTTTGTGGTCAGTCAGGATTCCCACTTTTAAATGTGAAAAAGTGTCCACATATCAGGAGTTTACATGGATGCAGATGTGTACGGTTGATGATGTTTTGGCTTTAGACGCTTCTGACAGGACAACTGACGTCATCTGAGACACCTGGAGCCTCCACAGAGGATTCTAAGACACACCTCTAGGCGTGGCATCAAGGCATCAGGAAAAGAAGGGGGGGCTTCACCAGTCCGGCTCATCCTTGGGTAGAGATACACCGATAAGGAGTTTTAGGGCCAATTACTGATCACTGATCTCGAAAACCAGTATCTGCAGATCCCGATATTGTCGCCAATCATAGCGTGAAATCCATACATTTGTCAATAATGTTGTTTCATGTACATGACACTGACATTGTATTATTAGGTAAAAAAATGAGGAGATGAGAAAGTATCATGAATAAACTGTTTTATTTCAAGCATGAGCAATATTTCACCCTCTAGAGACTCTTAGAGATGATTTAGACTCAGTTACAAAGAGTAAGTGTAGCTTAGTAGCTTAGGCTTTCTTGTGATAATAAATGTGTAACACAACATGTGCAGTACACTAACACGGACAACAGCAGATATTTCACTCTCTTAGAGCTGATCAAAGTTGTTTACTATAAACCTTAGTTTTCCTGCTGAAAAATGAATTAAATCTTAAAATAAAAAATTAATTATGAATTATCAAGGTTTGCTAAGGTTTAGCGATAGCATCCACTGCGTGTGAGGAAACTCTTGTAAGTGAAGCAAAACTCTTCACACTAGAACTCCAAATGACTCTTGAAGCGATTGACACGACTGTTGTCCTGCATGAGGCTTTGTACTGTATATAGTTTGGTATAATTGCGGACATTCATCAGTGAAATATTTACGATGTGGGAGTGCGTACCGCGGATTCAAGCAGCTACGACACGTTTAAACCCGATGTCTTCTAAAACAAAAAGCAGCTGATGATCAAGATATAAGTATGGCTTCATTACCTTAGGATGTATTTCTTTATTTTCTTGCTGTTGTTGCTGTTGTTTTTAGGTCTCTGTTACAGGTGAGTTAGCGGCGTTGCTCCTTTTCTTTCCCTGCCTTAGCAGCAGCCAACTATGAAAACTCAATATACGCTGTGTGAGAAACTTTCAAATGACCTCTCAGCTTCGTTGTATTGAAATTCTTTTGTAACATTCCTCCTCAGGGTATGTCCTTTGCACACACTTTGCAAACTATTATTTTCAGAGTGCCAATCAAAATCGATAAGGGCATTATTGGCCGATACCGATCGGTTGCCGATCAATCGGTGCATCTCTATCCTTGGGTAAAGTTTCCAAAGGTCTGAAGGTCCCACGTCCGTCTGCTCAAACAATAATACACAAGTAGATACAACCCCCGTGGTGCTCAGGTAGGAGATGCTTGTGACTCAGACCCACCGGTTCTGTCAGGAGGAATGGACCAAAATACCTCCGAGATGTTCTCAGGCAAGCCAAAACATTTTAGCCAAGTCTAAGCGTTTAAAGGAAAGTCCACCAAAGGAATTAATGAAACCTTCTCTGAAACGTCCTGGGAGTCAGGCGGACTGGAGAAACCTCCTGTGAGGTCGTTTGCAGGTTTCTGAAGAGTCTTCTGGGACGTTGGTACGGAGCTGGGGCTTCATCTATAAAGCTTGCTTGCTTGATGACTGCCGCTTCGAGCCCACTACTCCACGCCGAAGAGGAAAAAAGAAAGTGTTCTGATTAAAATAAGGAAAGTTGGACTATATAACAATTGCGTTCATAAGGATAAAGTTTAAAAAAAAAAAAAAAATTAAAGAAATAGTCCCTTCTCCCCGTGTGTGTCTGCCTGTCATGCACGGGTACGTGCGCTCATGTTGTTTACTTTTAAGCCGGAATTATGGTTCTGCGTCACACCAACGCAGAGCCTACGCCGTAGGGTCCGGCGTAGGTGCGCGTCGCCGCGTACCCTACGCCGTAGGCTCTGCGTTGGTATAACGCGGAACCATAAAACAGCCTAGAGCAGCTCTGAGGGGAGACGGGAGGGAGGAGAGGGAGCGGGGGCTGCCGGGCCGCCGTCCCGAGTGTCTTGATGATTTGCTGAGCCTACCGTTAGTTTTGAAACTGTAAAAAGTGGGGGGGACAAATACATCATTTTGAAAAGTGGGGGGGACATGTCCCCCCTGCCCCCAGTGGAAATTGCGTCGTGCAATCGTGGCACTAACGGGCAGCAACGACATGCTGCCACTCACTCGCTTTATTTTATACTATTTATATACTTTTTCTACTTTTACTGTGACCACCAAATAATCTCGTTTCACTGTCCTCTCTCCACATCATCCACAACATCTCGATCTCAGATCTCAGCGAAATTCAGTGGCACGGTGGCTCGACACGTTCATTCATTCTGACGCATTCATCCCTAACAGGCTGCAGGAAGCCACTGCGCATGCTCAGTAGGCTCATCCATATGGATTTATGGGCGTGTTGAGGGCGGGATATGGGGCGGATTCAGCTGCGCAGCTTTCCAGGTGGACTGTGATTTATAAAGAGAACATTGCGTGGAAGTCTGCGTGCACGCGGTTTTATAGATCCAGATTTTTTTTTGCGCCCGCCATTTTCGGCTTTTGGGCGTACGTGCACTTTTAGTATGAATCCTACGCACTCCATTTTAAATGAGGCCCCTGGTTCTGGTTTCCAGCAGACGCTGGGCTGTTTCTGCTGGAGTTTGAGGTCAGACACTGATGTTGGACCCGAAGGTCTGGCTCTCCAGTTCACCAGAGGTTCTTGACAGGGTGGAGGTCAGAACCCTGTGGACTAGTCCAGTTCTTCCACCTTGAACTCATCAGACCAGGGGCCTCATTTATAAAAGAGTGTGTAGGATTCATACTAAAAGTGTACGTACGCTCAAAAGCCGGATTTATAAAACCGTGTGCACGCACATCTGCACGCAATGTTCGCTTTATAAATCACATTCCAGATGGAAGGTTACGCAGGTGAATTCGCCTCATATCCCGCCCTCTTAACGCCCACTTTATACCATGAATGGTCAATGCAAACTACTTGATGACTGTATTTGCATATGAATGAGCCTGCTGAGCATGCGCAGCGCCACCTGCAGCCTGTTTCTCTGCGCGTCAGGATGAATGAGACGTGTCGAGCCACCGTGCCACTAAATTTCACGGAGACCGAGATCGAGATGTTGTGGATGAGGTGGAGGCAGGAAAACCACATTATTTGGTGGTCACAGTAGTCGCATCACTAACAAAAAGAAAGCGAGTGAGTGGCAGCACGTCGTTGCTGCGCTAAACGCCGTGAGTGGCACGGACAGATCTGCGGCAGAAATAAAAAAGAAGTGGTGCGATCTGAAGGTGGAGGCCAAGAGGAGAGTGGCCCGGCACTTATTTTTTCTGTTCTTAGTCACTCTCCAGTTGACGAGGAGGTTCCTGGCCCGGTGTGTCCTGCACCGCGGCTGCAGCAGCAGCAGCACCAGAGCGATCCAAGCGCATGGCGCAGCTGGAAGTAGCGTGTCATGACTGACGCTGTGCTTCAACAACAGAGGGACACGATCAGCGCTATTATATTATAAGTCTGATATGTGATGACATTAACAGTATGACATGAATCTGGCTTCATTTCACCACCTCAACGTCTGCGTCGCCAGTTCCCCATACCTTCAAAATGTTTGTGCGCTAGGATCAAAGTTTGCCTAAAGATACGCACATTTTCCCGTTTTTTTTTTTTTTAAATCCCAACCTGTGCGTAGAAGGTGGCTTGCGCATCTTTCAAGCCCTGTTTTGTGCGCACGCAAGCTTTATAAATGAGGCCCCTGGTCTTCACGGTCGCTGCTTTGTGCAACCATACCTCCAAACGTCGAAGTTGGACCCACAGTCAGACAGTAACCTTCTCCCAGCATCCTCCAGACCCATACTCACATCTAATAATAATAATGACTTGGATTTATATAGCGCCCTTCAAGACACCCAGAGCGCTTTACAGAGATCATTATTCATTCATACACACTCACTGGTGGTGGTAGCTATGTTTGTTGCCACAGCTGCCCTGGGGCAGACTGACAGAAGCGTGGCTGCCATATCTCGCCAAACGGCCCCTCCGACCACCACCATCATTCATACACATTCACACACATTCACACGGGGGCAAGGTGGGTAAGGTGTCTTGCCCAAGGACACTACGACAGCAAACTGGGACAGAGCGGGATTCGAACCGCCGACCATTCATTCATTCGCCGATCATTGGAAGACCCGCTCTACCACCTGAGCTACTGCCACCCCGATCTGACCCTCAAACACAGCAGGTGATTGCTGGTGGACTTGGTGATGTGAGAGATGCATGCAGCTGCTCAGCCGAGGAAACCCGAGGAAGCAGTTCTAGTCCATTAAAGCCAGAACCTTTCGACCATGGAATCAGCAGAGCGTTGGAGGTTTTTACCCAGCATGCCCCTGGAATATCCAGCAGTGATGAAACTCCATCGACCATCCCATTGCAGGAGGTCGCTAAGCTCTTGAGGACAACTCCCATCACATATGTATGGTGGCCGCGTGGCTCGGCGGTGAACAAACGTCAGGGTGCATTTATCCCATTTACACCCCACCCCCTGACTTCATGGCTGAATGTGATTTCTTGTGTTGTGTTTATCTGTTCTTGTCGTTTGGGGAATGTTCTTCGTCAGACAGGAAGCTCCTGCCGGAGCTGGATCAGGTCTGCATCCCTGCCTCTTCATCCATCGCCGCCTCAACTTATCCAGGAAGACTTACGTGACCCTGCTGTGTTCTTTCCCACCCTGCCCCACAGGCCACGTCTTCAACATGCCCCACGACAACGTAAAGGCGTGCGAGGAGGTGTTTGGGAAACTCAAGGACAACCACATGATGTCCCCCACGCTGATCCAGATCGACAGGAGCCGGCCCTGGTCCGTGTGCAGTGCAGCCATCATTACCGAGTTCCTGGACAGAGGTCACGGTTCGTAAACACTTCCTGGATGTTTCCTGACTGGCACGGATGACTGGTTCTGTTGAGACCTCATTATCCCTCTCAGCTGGGAGCTATCTGAACCTACACGTTGCTAACACGACCCGGTTCTGTAGTCGCTACACGGACCAGGTTGTCATTTGGTGAAAGGCAGAAGCCCAGCTGAGCAGGGGGCCAGCCCGCCACAAACCGTAGTGACCCCCCCCCCCCAACACACACACACACACACACACACACACACACACACACACACACACACACACACACACACACACACACACACACACACACACACACACACACACACACACACACACACACACATTGTGATCCAGCTGGGAACTTGAGTTTCATTTAATTCAACTTAACTATGTTCCAGACTGTAAAAATGTTGATTAAAGTTGATCATTTTAACCTGAAGGTCTGTAGAGATGGACTCAATGATGTGTCTGGATCTGGACCCTAGCGGCCTGTAGAGGAACTGCAGGTCCACTTCCAGACCCTAGTGGTCCACTGACCACTAGGGTCTGGATTCAAACCTTTAGTGGTCAGTAGAGGAACTGCAGGTCTGGATACAGATCCTATTGGTCAGTAGAGGGACCTGGAGTTGGAACGTCACCGTTTGACTTCATGCTGATGGCTGAAAGATGGATAAAACAGGGTAAACATCCCTGAGCAACCACATGTACTTGTGTTGGCTGGTTATCTTCTTTACTGTCTAGATGTTGATCTGGTTGACCTCACACCGGATTATAATTACTGGTCGTGTCAGCATCTCATCTTTGTCTGAACCAGTGTGTTAAAGCACGGAAACATCTTAAATATGCAGCACAACGGCACTCGGGGACTCTGGTTTAGATTTGATGGAGGTGCTTCCATCAGCTGATGACAAGGTGGACTGAAAAGTTTCACATTGAAAAACTGAAAAGAAGTTCAACTGAAGAACTTTAGGTCGTTGCTTTCATCCGCAGCTACGTTAGAAAAGGTCAGGGCCTTCACAGCCATGGCCTGACCCTCCTCTGCCCGTTGGTCTCCGCAGGTGACTGTCTGTTGGACCAGCCTCAGAAGCAGCTGTCCCTCCATGATAACCTGCCCGGCTCTACCTACAGCCTCCACCGACAGTGCGAGCTCGCCTTCGGCACCGGATCCAAGCCCTGCCCCTACATGCAGCCCTGCTCCAAGCTGTGGTGCACCGGCAAGGCCAGCGGGCAGCTGGTCTGTCAAACCCGTCACTTCCCCTGGGCCGACGGCACAGGCTGTGGCAACGGCAAGGTCTGCTACCGAGGAGCCTGCGTTGACAAGAACACCACGGTGCAGATCAAGGTGAGGAGATGGAACACTGTGTCCTCACTCGTCATGAGGGCCGATCAAACACTGAGTGTTTTTGTTTCTGTCTCAGGTTGATGGACGGTGGGGGAAGTGGGGAGCATTTGGAGACTGTTCCAGAACTTGTGGTGGGGGGGTTCAGCTGGCCAAGAGAGAGTGTAACAACCCAACCCCCGAGAATGGAGGGAAATACTGCTACGGCGTTCGCATCAAATACCGCTCCTGTAACCTCGACCCTTGTCCTGAGAGAGGTACAGGTAAGCTTGTCACTCTTAAGAGCTGCCCACCTCAGTTTTCCAAGTTATCACCAGCATTCAAAGCTGTGACAACGCACATGGTTTAAAGGTGTGTCAGGTTCCAGGAGCTGATCTCTGGTGCCTTCAGAGGTTAAAACAGATAAGAAACTCTAAGGGCCCGATTTACTAAAGGTTTGCGTGTGTTAAAACGTGTGCAAACTTGACAGCACCCGCAAACCAAAGTGCCAGCTGATCTACTAACAGCGTGCAAAGAGGACTGCGTCTCTGAAATGCGCAAAATTGCACACGCAATTCAGTTAGTACTTTTGCCCTGATGAATAATCAATATGGGGCGTACCCGCCAGAACGCGCTAAATACTGGGAGGGGAAGATGCAAATTGCTCCATTTACCACGCGCAATTAGATTTACCAAGCCTGAAAGTAATTGCGCGTATTGTGATTGCGTCTGTATTTAATACGTTCGAAAGGAAGGTGCTAATCTGCTGCTGCCGTTATTGTGGCAAGGAGGCGACATCCAAAATCAAAGAATACGCAGAGAGAGAGTCTTTATTCTGCTGCATGCTATTTTAAAAATGGTTGCACAAGTTTTATTAAAGGCCACTTTTTCTTTAGTTCTTCGCCTTATATCTTTGCCACCTTATTTTATTGTGCCCCCCTCCACTCGCCCACAAGCAGGCCAAGCCTTTGTGCCAAAACTTTGTATTTTATTGATTACTTATCTTATTGAACGTGAAATCATCCTTCGTAAATTACATTTAATTAAAACCCGTGCTTATTAATCACAAAACACAGGTTAAACATCATGACCAAATCTGCTCCGTCCCGCTGTGTCAGGATCAGCGCAGAGACTGCAGCTTCGCCTGAATTATGGTTCCGCGTTAAATCGACGGCGTAGCCGACGCGTAGGGTCGCGGGCGGGGTGCGTCGCCGCGTTTAGCCTACTCCGTCGGTTCTGCGTTGGTGTGACGCGGAACCATAAATCAGCCTGTAGTGTGCGCTGTGCGCTGTTCTGAACACTTCTCTTCTTTCGGCCATATGATGGTCCCGTCTGTCACACATTTACTGTCAGTGTTTGCTATATAATATATAATATTTGCAATATACTGTGGACATCTGAATAAAAACTTAACTCCTAAATAGATGAATAAAAGCGCTTTCCAGCTCTGTGTCTGAAGTGTCTTTTTCTCCTCAGATCATGCCGAGCACCGCCGGCTCACGCAAACCCGACCAATTCAATATTAAAATCAAATTCGGTCCTGTGGCCCGTTTTTCTATTTCGTATTTTTGATCTGTGCCTAAAATTGAAATATGAAAAACCAGACGTTTTTCTGTTTTTTGTGTTACCAACTGCATTTATTCTATCGCAGCTTTTCTCCGATATTGCGTTTCTTTTGGTAATGTTTAAATTTCTTTGCTGTAGTTCATGAATGTATTTATTTGCCTCTTCCACTAATATCTCTAACTCCAACTCGTTCAATTTCATTTTGCGCTTGTGACTTGTGACTGTGCTTTCCATCCAGACTCTCCATGGCGCAAACGTAAGACGCGCAACACCTCATTTAAATACTGCGGTTTGCACCTGTTATCAATTGCGCACGCAATCTTAGTTGATCACCCGCAAACCACGCAACAACTGCACGCGCAAACTTTTTCAGTGCACACGCAATTTAGTACTCTTTATTTAGGATCTTAGTAAATCGGGCCCTAAGACCATAACATAAAACCAAAACTGCCAATGGGGCACATACCACTCATTTGGACTCAACCCGGTACCGGCTTGAGGGACTTCCCGTGCGGCTAGCATCAACCAAGGCAACCCTTCTTCCCCATCTCAGCCGGCTTTGTGCGATACGCCCTCAGCAAGGATTTCAGAATCTGATGAAACCGTTCAAGCCCTTTGATTTTCCGGATGATAAGGGGTCGACCTGTTTCACATGAAGCCGAGTCAAGATGTGCCCTGGTCACTCTGAATAAACTGTGGAATAGCAAAAAAGCAAATGAAATGGGTTAACGCTTTAACCACAGACCGCGCAGGGATGTTGTGCAGAGGATAAGTCGCTGGGTAGCTAGTTGTCAAGCACATCACAGTTGAATACATGTTAACCCCTACCCCTACTTTTCAGCCCTACCCCTAAATTTTGCGCGTTCCCGTAGTGCTGGGCGGTATACCGGTTCATACCGAATACCGGTGTTTATTAGGGCCCGAGCACCTTCAGTGCGAAGGCCCTATTGTATCTGTAGGAATTTTTTTTCTTTCTTTTTTCTTCTGACGAAAGGAGGGCCTTTTTGCCCCCCTAAACGTGCCCAAAAAGTCACCAAATTTTGCACGCAAACCAGGCCTGGCGAAAAATTTGATATTTAATGGTTTACATTAATGGGCGTGGCAAAATGGCTCAACAGCGCCCCCTGGAAAACTTTGTGCCTCAAGCCCCACGATACGGTTTGACGTACATGCACGAAAATCGGTACACACCTGTATCATGGCACAACTTAAAGAAAAGTCTCTTGGAGTCATGCACGAAACCGAACAGGATGTCGGCCATTTTGAATGAATCGTGTCATTTTGGCGAAATTCATGCCATTCCTTCGGCAGTTAATACGGCCCGAACTGTAGCGTCCCCCCAAGTGTGTTATACATCAAAATGTGCGTCTCCATCCTCCGACACCACGCATTACTTTTCTCTTTCAAAAGCGTTACTGTGGCGACGCTAGACGCCAAAAAGCGTGCCCACCCTTCATCTGATTGGTTCAGACAGAAAAAACTTTGTGCCTCAAGCCCCATAATACGGTTTGACGTACATGAACAAAAATCGCTACACACCTGTATCATGTCGCAACTTAAAGAAAAGTCTCTTGGCGCCATGGCCGAAACCGAACAGGAAGTCGGCCATTTTGAACATTCTGAATTAATCACGTAATTTTGGAGCAATATATGCCATTCCTTCGAGAATTAATACGGCCCGAACCGTAACATGCACCCAGGTGTGTTATACATCAAAATATGCGTCTCCATCCTGCGACTACGTGCATTACTTTTCTCTTTCAAAAGTGTTACCGTGGCGACGCTAGACGCCAAAAAGCACGCCCCCCCCCTTCATCTGATTGGTCCATATTTGATAGTTCCCCAAAATAGAATAGAATAGAATAGAATAGAATACATCTTTATTGTCCACCAGGGGTGGAAAATTGTCTTTGGCTCACCAAAAAACAAACATCTCTAAAAAACAGACAGCTCTAGGACAACAACATACATACATGATTACATAAGAACAACAGAGGTACAATTAACATATAAGTAAAAAGATAAATAAGAATAAAAATAGAAATAAAAAGTAGAAATGATACAGTTCATCAGAGTCTGTGGATTGGTCACTTTTTAGAGTTAAGAAAACTGATTGCATTGGGAATAAAAGATTTTCTGAAGGCGCCTTTGGCCAGAGGAACTCTGTAGCGCCTCCCAGACTTCATAAGTTCAAAGTGTCTAGAAAGAGGATGAGAGCTGTCTGCCACAATTCTCCCGGCCTTTCTCCTTGTCCTTTCACTGTAAAGGTGGCTAAGTGGCTTAAGGGGTTTTCCCACAATTTTGCTCGCCATTGTCACAATCCTGTTTAGTTTGTTCTTGCACTTAACGTTCAAGTGACCAAACCAAGCAGAGATATGAAAAGTTAGGACACTCTCAATGTGTGTGGTGTACACAAGCTCCAAGATTTTTGGGCTAACACCAAGACAGCTCAATCTTCTAAGGAGATTGAGTCTCTGAGAGCATTTCTTAAAAATAAAAACTGTGTTTTCAATAAAACTCACCTGACAATCAAGAACTGTGCCAAGATATTTAAAAGTTTCCACTGTTTCAACAGGTTGACCATGCAGTGTAACTGGCTTCAATGTCAGATCCTGCTTAGTGCAAAGAAGCAGCTCCTTTGTTTTGGACACATTGATCACTAGCTGGCTTTTTTGACACCAAGCTTCAAGGGCATTAATATGGCTAAGATAGAAAGCCTCACCAGAGGGATCTGTTCTCTGCAGCAGACCAACTAAGGCCATGTCGTCTGCGTATTTGATCAATTTAAAGTTCCTTTCATTTAGTGCAAATTCATTAGTAAAAAGAGAAAAAAGCAAGGGTGAAAGAACACTGCCTTGTGGGCACCCAGTGCTTATAGTAAGCACTTCTGACTGAGAGCCATTTACACAGACCCTTTGAGGGCGGCAGGAAAGAAAATCTCTGATCCAAAGAATCAGCCCTTTATCAATATTTAGATCAGCCAGCCTTTTCAGGAGAATATGTAGCTTCATAGAATTAAAGGCTGCACTGAAGTCTACAAATAGGACCCTGGCATATCCTTTAGGAAGTGCAAGCTGCTTTGAGACTGAATCTAGCAGAGTCAGCACAGCATCATCTGTACCTCTGTCACTTTTATAAGCGAACTGAAGCGGATCTAATACACTAGCCACTGTGGTGGTCAGGGAATCAACCAAAACTCTCTCCATGGTTTTACACAGAATGGAGGTTATAGCAATTGGCCGGAAATCTTCAGGCTTGCTTGCACCTGGCTTTTTTGGTATGGGTCTTATTATTGAAAATTTCCAAGATTTTGGTGTTCCTGTGACTAAGAGGAAGTTAAACAACCTAGTGAGGACTCCTTTTAGCTGGGGAGCACAGTCTTTGAGTAAACGGGCACGCAGACCATCTGGGCCAGTGGCCTTGTTTGGCCTCAATTTAGAGAGACTTTTAGCCACAGCGTCTTCTGTAACTACAGTCGGTGATCTTACAGGGAGATATTTGCAGATCTTATCTCTTAGATAAGATCTTAGATCTTAAAAGGCACCAAATTTGGCATGCAAGCCAGGCCTGGCGATAAATTTGATATTTCATGGTTTGCATTAATGGGCGTGGCAAAATGGCTCAATAGCGCCCCCCGGAAAACTTTGTGCCTCAAGCCCCACAATACGGTTTGACGTACATGCACGAAAATCGGTACACACCTGTATCATGTCGCAACTTAAAGAAAAGTCTCTTGGCGCCATGGCCGAAACCGAACAGGATGTTGCCATTTTGAATTAATTGTGTAATTTTGGCGCAATTTATGCCATTCCTTCGGCAATTAATACCGCCCAAACCGTAACGTGCACCCAGGTGTGTTATACATCAAAATGTGCGTCTCCACCCTAAGACTACACGCATTACTTTTCTCTTTCAAAAGTGTTACCGTGGCGACGCTAGACGCCAAAAAGCGCACCCCCCTTCATCTGATTGGTCCATATTTGATAGTTCTCCAAAAGTCATCAAATTTTGCATGCAAGCCAGGCTTGGCGATAAATTTGATATTTCATGGTTTGCATTAATGGGCGTGGCCTAACGGCTCAACAGCGCCCCCTAGAATACTTTTCTCTGCCATAACTTTTGAATGGCTTGACATAAAGAGTCGTGGGTGGTGTCATGGGACTCGGCATTGAGTCCTTGACCATAATTAGTGAAAATTAGCCCCGCCCCTTCTTTTGATTGGTTGTCCCTATTTCCTGCTATAACTTTTGAATGGTTTAACATAGAGAGTCGTGGTTGGTGTCATCAGACTCTGTATGGAGTCCTTGACCTTCATTGGCTTGAATTAGCCCCGCCCCTTCTTCTGATTGGTTGTCCCTTTTTTTGCTATAACTTTTGAATGGTTTGACATAGGAAGTCGTGGGTGGTGTCATGTCTGATATGCTTATGGGGGGCGGTGGCCGTGAGTGTGAGGGCCCGTTCATCGCTGCTTGCAGCTTTAATTTTTCTTATGATATGAATTTTTCATATGCCGTAATACCAGTGAGTATGTACAGTAGCGTACACAACGTTGGGAACGCCGCTGGACACTGTTTGTGAGGGGACTGTTTAGCAGTAGTGATGCACCGATTGTTCGGTAACCGAAATTGTTCGGCCGAAAATGGCAAAAAAACACTTTCGGTGTTCGGTGGAATAAGTGGGAAAAAAAACGAACAATTAATAACGGCGTTGTTATATCCACCTTATTCCTACGCCCCATGAGGCTTTGCGCGAATTGTGGGAGCTCCTTCCGGTGCTGCCAGAACCGCGTTTGTTTACATGCTGAGTGAACGCGTTAACCCTCTTTCTCTGAGCGTTGGGGATATAAAACATGTGGAAACACCACCTGTCACAGCTCAAACGGGACAATATCATCTTACCGCTGCCTCCTGCTGTTGAGGGATGGGAGGACGACCTGAAGAAGTGAAGAAATGCTTAGAAGATGAGAAGTATCTCATTCTTCCCAATGGGCAAAGTGGATACTCCTCCAGGTGGGTAAATATTGTTACTTATCAGTACTCGAGATGAGAAATAAAAACGGTCCAAATCATCCCCCCTTTCCATCCCTTATGTCATTTCATTAATGAATGTGGTTTTACTGCTATTTCAACATTTAGAGTCATCACCAGAAAAATAACATTTGACAATTTTCACCTGAAATAAGTAGAAAAATCTGCCAGTGGGACAAGATTTATCTTCTCATTACAAGCAATAACATCTTGTTCCACTGGCAGATTTTTTTTACTTATTTCAAGTGAAAATCTACTTGAAACAGGTGAAAATTGTTGTTTTTTCCAGTGATGAGTCTTGTTTTAAATGTAATGAGATTTTTTTTTACTAAAATGAGACATTTTAACTAGAAATAAGACAAATATTCTTGTTAAGATTGTGAGTTTTTGCAGTGATCCATTTGACTTATCCTGTGAAGGACAGAGTCATATTGATAAGTTCAGAAAAGTGTTTTTTATTGTTGTGTTTTGATGTATTTGATGTAAGCCCAGTGGATATTTAAAGCTTACAGAAGGCTGCATTTAACTGCTGCTATGTCATTCCTGCAGTATTTCTGCAAGTGTTTTGGTCAGTGCTATTATTTGTAATATATTATATTATTTGTAATCAGCACAAATTATCTGTCCCCATATGATAAAATCCACCATCCCCCCTGATTTTTTTTTTTACAACTCGAGTACTGCTTATAATCTATGAACTAATGTGACAGGTAGGCTACTTGTGAACCTTCATTAAGACAAACTGTAAGCCATCTTTTATATTTATTCTTTCAGGTCCAGCTGGCAGTGATGTGCCTGGGGCTGCAAGCTGCTTATCTGGACACCAACTGAGCACCTGGAGTTACAAATTTCATTTGACAAAGACTTCAGATACACACATGAAACACCTCCAGAACTTTCACATACTTCCAACATTTGTAGATGAATTTGTTGCAAAGAAGATTCAGCTCTGCCTCTCTGTATAAAGCTAGGAGGAAAACAGTACAACAGACTTCATTTTTGTTTTCAGTTTTATTAAAAACAGAACCTGAAAGATCCCCTCCTGACATATTAGGACATACAATATAGGGACATGAATCAAAACATTTTAACACAAAAATATTGTTTAACAAAAGCACATTACATTTGTGTCTTAAGTGAGAGAGATTCAGTTTACTGTCGGAGGACTATTTGAACTTTTATTTCCTCAAAAAAAATAACAATTGCAGCTGGACCTCAGTTGTTTTCAGAAAATGTTAAATGAATGAAATATGTAAGTGCAGCTCTACAAACTACATACAGCACTTAACCTGTTGAGAGTTATGTGTTAAAGATACTGTAAGTTTAACTGAACCTCAATTGTTTTCAGAAAATGTTAAATGAATGAAATATGCAAGTATGTTTAAGTGCAATATTAAATGTCTTCTCACTTTTCACTTGAAATAAACTCAGCTCTTAAATTCACTAAACCAGCACAGATCTTGAGCATTTTGTCAATTTTGGGCACAAAGTTAATTTGGTCTTGTTTGAGAAAGAATCTTGTACATCTCCAGGTGCCTTATTCAACATGAATGCGGGCATGAGCAATGCGGCGTGTGTGAGTGGCCTCCTCACTGGTCAGCTGGCATCCTTTGCGTGTGAATGCTGGAATGATCAGCTTCCCCCTACGCTCCTCCAGCAAGTCTCTAACTGTGAAACCACAGTCACCCATCACCTCATCTCCAGCACGTAAATAATAGAATAGGTGTGGTCCTCCATCCCTGGGTCTGACCACTGTGTTTGGGCATCACAGGAAGCTTTGGTGTTGATCACAGCTCCTCCTTCTGATCCATCTGGTCAGGCTCATCTGAGGGAGCAATACAGTACACAATTATTAAGATAAGATATGATACATTAGGGTTTTCCCTACCACTATAACACCCCCAGCCCCCTCATCAAATGTACCTGGGGGAAGACCCACAACCCCCAACCTGCAACCACATCACCTAAGCCCTCCAGAAGTTTAGGAAAAAACCGGTACATTATCACAGCCAGTACTGGAGTTGAGGGGGGATGAGGGGGGATGGCATCCCCACCCTGAAATAAAAACGGTCCAAATCATCCCCCCTGTAAAACTGCCACCCCCCCTTTCCATCCCTTGTGTCATTTCATCAATGAATGTGGTTTTACTGCTATTTCAACATTAACATTTAACATTCTGGTTAGAGTCATCACCACAAAAATGTGACAATTTTCACCTGTTTCAGGTAAATTTTCACTTGAAATAAGTAAGAAAATCTGCCAGTGGGACAAGATTTATCTTCTTATTACAAGAAAAAAAATCTTGTTGCACTGGCAGATTTTTCTACTTATTTTAAGTGAAAATCTACTTGAAACAGGTGAAAATTGTTGTTTTTTCCAGGGATGAGTCTTGTTTTAAGTGTAATGAGATTTTTTTATTAAAATGAGACATTTTAACTAGAAATAAGACAAATATTGTTGTTAAGATTTTGAGTTTTTGCAGTGATCCATTTTACTTATCCTGTGAAGGACAGAGTCATATTGATAAGTTCAGAAAAGTGTTTTTTATTGTTGTGTTTTGATGTATTTGATGTAAGCCCAGTGGATATTTAAAGCTTACAGAAGGCTGCATTTAACTGCTGCTATGTCATTCCTGCAGTATTTCTGCAGGTTTTTTGGTCAGTGCTATTATTTGTAATATATTATATTATTTGTAATCAGCAAAAATTATCTATCCCCATATGATAAAATCCACCATCCCCCCTGATTTCTTTTTTACAACTCGAGTACTGATCACAGCTAAGATTTAAAATTTAATTAACAAAAAACTTTTTTCTTATCAACATGTCTGTAGTGAAACTATTGTATTTTTATTCTAATGCTGCCCTGCAGTCCGTGCCATAAACACACTTTGTATTTTAACTGCACAGAAAATAATAATAAATAATACTAAAGGTTGTCATTACCGGACAAATACTACAATGCTGTGTCCTCCATACACCTGAAATCATAACTGATATTCTCATGACATTAACCTGAAATCATACCTGATATTCTCATGACATTAACCTGAAATCATACCTGATATTCTCATGATATTCCTGTCAATCCTCTGAGGATTCCCGTCTCTCCTCCGGCAGTCTGTCGGATCCGAGCCACAAAGTATGATGCAGGTTTTCCTCCACAAAACGACGTACCCGAGCTCCACAAGGACATTTTAGTAAATGCTACGGTTGATAAACATGTTAAACATTAAATGTCAGAAAACAAAACCGTAACTTCTCTGCTAGATTGAAAGCAAATTGCTTTAAAATAAACCGCTGTTCATGCTCAGCTGCCATGGTTAGTCAATGGCGTTACGGAACTTCCGGCGGCTAACCGGAAGTTACTCCCACAGCAGTTTCTACAGTAGAGGCTCCAGGAATAAGGTGGATAAGGAAATAGACTGGCCGCTCCCGTACCAGTTGCGCACCACAAACATAAATCGTTGGCCAACCAAAAAGTAACCACATAAGAATTTTACCTAACATTCACCAGGATGTGGAACCAATACAACATAATGCTGGGAAATTAAAAAATGTTCAGTTTTTTATGTTCAATATATATTTTCTACCTTGTAATTTTGTAAAAGATTTTTTTCTTTGAAAAGCATGCCTAAATCAAATTTATTTATACTAGTGCGGACATTAATGATTTTCTACAATATTTCCTCCTCATGACAGTAAAATAGGCCATTCTAAGCCAATTTACTGCAGCAATTCCTTTCCAAATCATTAGAAAATGTGGTTAACACCCAGTTGTGCATGAAAAAAAAATGCCGTGATATACCGTGAAACCGATATGATTTGGAAAAATACCGTGATATAAATTTTTGGTCATACCGCCCAGCACTACGTTCCCGTGAGGGTAGTGGTGTCCCGATTCCTCTTTTCACCTAGGGGTAGTGGAGAAAACGAGGGTAATGGCTATGAATCTGTCCCTACGGATCGAGGGTTTTCAGATGCACCCTAGCTGATCTAGGGCCAGAAAAATTTCCCAGAATGCTTTTCGTCATCATTTGCGGACTGAATAAAAAAAAACATGCTGCAACAGCACAGCTGGAACCCAGGTGAGACTCCAATGGGACAGTGGTGGGACCTGAGGTTAGAGTATTTAGGTGGAAAATGAAGAGCTGGATTAAAGAGCTTGGATAGAGGCTGATTCTGTCAGAGAGCTGGGGATGAAGGTGTCCATCCCCTGGGTTTAAAAAAGAGGTGATCATTTGTCCCTACACCTCAGTCATCCTAAACCAGGGGTGTCCAAAGTCGGTCCTCGAGGGCCGGTGTCCTGCATGTTTTAGATATCTCCTTGCTTCAACACACCTGATTCAAATTAACGGTCGTCACCAGCTTGCCATCCAAGTCTGGACAACTCTGTTGGTGACACAGCTACTTTTATCACGGTGTGCTGAAGCAGGGAAACATCTAAAACCTGCAGAACACCGGCCTTTGAGGACCGTCTTTGGACACCCCTGTCCTAAACGGACATCCATGCACCACTTTTAAGTTAAAACTGGTGAATCGTGACTCTATGGGCCCGATTTACTAAGATCCTAAATAAAGAGTACTAAATTGCGTGTGCACTGAAAAAGTTTGCGCGTGCTGTTGTTGTGTGTTTTGCGGGTGATCAACTAAGATTGCGTGCGCAATTGATAACAGGTGCAAACCTCAGTATTTAAATGAGGTGTTGCGCGTCTTACAGTTTGCGGCGCAAACTTTGCGCCATGGAGAGTCTGGATGGAAAGCAGGATATAGTCGCAAGCGCAAAATGAAATTTGACGAGTTGGAGTTATAGAGATATTAGTGGACGAGGCAAATTGTTGTATTCAGCACCCCTGCCGTGAAAAGCACCCCCTCGTATATTCAATGATAAGTAGACCAAGAAAAAAAACAACACACTGACACTTCAATATATTTATATATACACACTCACACAAACACATACTTAGGAGTTTATATTATATATATTTACAAATATTATGGACAACACAGTAAGCAGGCTATTAATTAATGACATCAATAACCATTTACCCGATTTTTTTTTTTTTACCCGAATCCATGAGCGTATTTAAACATGAATCATTAACACAAAACTGGACGCTAAACAGAACATGGACAACAGAACACGGAATGAGAATATAATTTTTGTCAGACGAGGGGGTGCTTTTCACGGCAGGGGTGCTGAATACGGCACAACACCGGAGACTTCGCGTCAAATAGGCAAGAACATCTTTATTTAATTTAATGACGCCAGATCTGGCTGGGGTTTTTATTGTAGCATCGGCTATCTGCTAGTTGAAACGTGTGGTCTGTTAGTATGTCTGAGTTTTATGGTGTTTTTATAGTTCATGCTTTATGGTGCGGAATTTTTTTTTTTTTTTTTTTTTTACTTTTTTATAGGTGCTCCGTCACCTTAATGTTTAGCTGTGTTTTGATCTGTGTTTCTGGTGCGCCGTCACCTGTTTAGGTGTGTTTTCATCCGTTTCTGGGTGTCAAAACAGTGTACGGGGGCCAGCAGTGGCCACCGTCTGACGTCACTACCCAGAATGTAAACAACAATGGCGACCTACATGTTAAATTATATTTTCAAATTTTATAAAAACAGACATCAACAAGGTTTTTTATATCACATTGTTATAATTGATACCAACATTTATCTTTTAAGACCTACATGTCTTAATAGCCAGGGTTCCTTTTAACATTCAAATAAAATATTTCTCCTTTTGCATGTGGAGATTAGCACCTTCCTTTCGAAAGTATTAAATACAGACGCAATCACAATCCACGCAATAACTTTCAGGCTTGGTAAATCTCATTGCGCGTGGTAAATGGACCAATTTGCATCTTCCCCTCCCAGTATTTAGCGATTTCTGGTGGGTACGCCCCATATTGATTATTCATCAGGGCAAAAGTACTAAATGGATTGCGTGTGCTATTTTGCGCATTTGAGAGACGCAGTCGTCTTTGCACGCTGTTAGTAGATCAGCTGGCACTTTGGTTTGCGGGTGCTGTCAAGTTTGCACACGTTTTTACACACGCAAACCTTTAGTAAATCGGGCCCTATGTGATTTGTCAGAAATTACTTTAATAAGAGGGGAATTTCTAAGAGAATTTAACTTAACTAATCTCATGTTTTTGCGTCGCCAGGGAAGAGTTTCCGTGAGGAACAGTGCGAGGAGTTCAATGGCTTAAACCTAAACACCAACAGGCTGGGCTCCAGCGTGGTTTGGGTTCCAAAATATTCAGGCATCTCCCCCAAGGATAAATGTAAGCTCATTTGCCGAGCCAATGGGACCGGATACTTCTACGTCCTTGCTCCAAAGGTATGTAAATGATTTGTTCACTTAATCTTTCCTCTCAGCAATCACACTGTTTCCCTTTTGACTGACTGCCATCCCCAAAATAAATGACTTTGTTTAAAAACATAAATTGTACTAATCAGAGTCCCTTGGATACATCTCGTTCATGAGGCAGAGTAACACAGCGAGGTCTGGGACGTTCCTAGCAAATTCCATATCAGCGTCATTAACACTACCACCAGAAGATAATTACCCACCATCTGGAGGCTGTTGTCATGATAATTGCCAGCTGTAGCAAAACTGATTTGGTAGCTTGTTCTTGGGACACTGAGCAGTTATGTCAGTTTAACGATGCTTCTGTGAATAAAACTCCTCAGCTCCACATCCCCAGAGCAGTTGTGTGTGTGAAAAACATTTTCCTGCAAGTTTCTCAACAACTTAATTGAATTTGTTAATATACACTCAATTTTACATTTCAAACCTGCAACACATCTCAGAAAAGTTGGTACTGGACAATGGGTGCTGGCAAGGAGTCTAAGAAAAGAATAATGCTGTCATTTCAAATTTTCAAATGATGATTTGGTGCAAAGAAGAAGCCAAACATTAACCTTGTCAAGAAGAGACATCTCTAGACTTGGAGGCATCTGGAATGGACGATCACCATGGAAACATGGATTGTGCTAACTGAGGAGTACCACAAGGCTCTGTATGAGGACCTCTGCTTCTTTAAAGTGGACCTATTGTGGCATCTAATACCTATTTCAAACAGGCCTTGAATGTCTTAAAAACAAGCTTTTTATTGTTTTTGCTAAATTAATTGGAAATTCAGCCTCTGAGCCATGTCTTTATCTTCCCATTCTCTAACCTCCTTATCTATGAGGGATTCTGAGGGGGCGGGGCTATGATAATGAGGCACTGTGCTGATTTGCTGCCTGAATGACGCGATACACCGCTACGAAAAAATGGCGGAAGCTCCGGCCGGCGGAGTTAGTTGTGGGCGTGGTTTCACACATCGGAGGCCAACCTATGTAAATCGCATCAGTCCTTGCGTAACGACGGGCGCAGAATCTGAACAGCTCATAGATCCACATCACACTGGACGGCTCATCCGGGCGGCTGTACAGACACTGCAGAATTTGGTTGCTTTCCTTCTTCTCTGAGTTGGCAGGCTGAGGGGAGACGACTTTATATATGTTAAAGCAAGAAAAAACGTGTTTTTCATAATAGGTCCCCTTTAAGTCTACATGCTCCCACTCAGTGTCATCCTCTGCTGATTTATGTTTATGTCAGTTTATATGCAGATGACACTCAGATCTGTGTTCAAAAAACAGGAAATTATGTGCTTCCGGATCAAAGTGGAAAAGGATCATCTATACTGGTGTCATAAACCAGTCCAGAATCCCGATTCTTTGATGGTCTGGGGTTGTATCAGTGTCCAAACCTCATTTCATCGTAGATGGCAACATTAACACAGAGACTGAGATTTTAACGCCAAATCTGCTGCCTTTAAGACCACATCTGTTTCAGGGATGTCAAGGTATTTTTCAACAACACAGTGTAAAACCAAATTCTGGACAAATGGCTGAGGAAGAGGAGGGAGCAGATAGTGGACTCGTCTGTCTGCAGTATTGACCTGTCCCCAAAAGAGTATCCCGGCTAATTCTGAAACACAAAATCTCCAACAAATAAAAACTTGAATTTGTTTTTGCTGTGAGAATGGGACAATATTACCCCTGACATTCTTCATCACTTTGGATCTTCAATGCCAAAGCTCCTTCTAAGGGCCCGATTTACTAAGATCCTAAATAAAGAGTACTAAATTGCGTGTGCACTGAAAAAGTTTGCGTGTGCAGTTGTTGCGTGGTTTGCGGGTGATCAACTAAGATTGCCTGCGCAATTGATAACAGGTGCAAACAGCAGTATTTAAATGAGGTGTTGCGTGTCTTAAGGTCTCAAGCGCAAAATGAAATTTGACGAGTTGGAGTTAGAGATTTTAGTGGAAGAGGCAAATAAACACATTCATGAACTACAGCAAAGAAATTTAAACATTACCAAAAGAAACGCAATATCGGAGAAAACCTGCGATAGAATAAATGCAGTTGGTAACACAAAAAACGGAAAAACGTCTGGTGTTTCATATTTCAATTTTAGGCACAGATCAAAAATACGAAATAGAAAAACGGGCCACAGGACTGAATTTGATTTTAATATTTAATTGGTCGGGTTTGCGTGACCCGGCGGTGCTCGGCATGATCTGAGGAGAAAAAGATCAGACACAGAGCTGGAGAGCGCTTTGATTAATCTATTTATGAGTTAAGTTTTTATTCAGATGTCCACAGTATATTGCAAATATTATATATTATATAGCAAACACTGACAGTAAATGTGTGACAGACGGGACCATCATATGGCCGAAAGAAGAGAAGTGTTCAGAACAGCCCACAGAGCGCACACTAAAGGCTGATTTATGGTTCCGCGTCACACCAACGCAGACCGACGGCGTAGGGTACGCGGCGACGCACACCGCACCGCGACCCTATACGCCGTCGATTTAACGCAGAACCATAATTCAGGCGAAGCTGCAGTCTCTGCGCTGATCACTGACACCGGGTCGGAGCGGATTTGGTCATGATGTTTAACCTGTGTTTTGTGATTAATAAGCACGGGTTTTAATTAAATGTAATTTACGAAGGATGATTTCACGTTCAATAAGATAAATAATCAGGGTTAAGGTGGCAAAAGATATAAGGCGAAGAACTAAAGAAAAAGTGGCCTTTAATAAAACTTGTGCAACCATTTTTAAAATAGCATGCAGCAGAATAAAGACTCTCTCTCTGCGTATTCTTTGATTTTGGATGTCGCCTCCTTGCCACAATAACAGCAGCAGCAGATTAGCACCTTCCTTTCAAACGTATTAAATACAGACGCAATCACAATACGCGCAATTACTTTCAGGCTTGGTAAATCTCATTGCGCGTGGTAAATGGAGCAATTTGCATCTTCCCCTCCCAGTATTTAGGATTTCTGCCGGGTACGCCCCATATTGATTATTCATCAGGGCAAAAGTACTAAATGAATTGCGTGTGCAATTTTGCGCATTTGAGAGACGCAGTCCTCTTTGCACGCTGTTAGTAGATCAGCTGGCACATTGGTTTGCGGGTGCTGTCAAGTTTGCACACGTTTTAACACACGCAAACCTTTAGTAAATCGGGCCCTATGTGTTTAAATGGGAAGGCAAATTTTACAAATTAGTGAAAACTTTACTGTCATGTTACTGTCAATGTTTTTCGGAATGTATTGCTTTCACCCAAAGAGAGCTGGGATAGATCCTGGAAGAGGCGGAGACTGGGCGGGTTGGTAACAAGCTGGCAACAACGGTCTAAATTCACTGAAACGGACACCTCAAGTGTCAGAAGGCTTGGTGGAACATATTAGGAAGAAATTATGAGCGCCTCTCTTCTCACAAAGCTTTGTAAGGTTGTGTGAGGCAGTGAGAGATGTTCTGGTAGATGAAGACAATTAATGATGTGACAAGTAAGAAAAGCATGCAGGAGTCCCTTCGGAGCCGAGTTTCGTCAGCATCTATTTATACATTCATCATGGAAGGAAAGCTTTTAGCAGAAATACAGGCCAGTAATATGATACTCAATGTAAATGTGTCATTGATTCCTGTTCTACTGTGCCTTACCCCTAATAAAAAAAATAAAAATAAATAAATAATAAAGTGAATTTAGACCGTTTTAGGCCAGGATTTCGTTTACACAAAAGCTTGTCTATCATGCTTATTCAAGTCAGAGGAATCCAGCACAGAAGCTGTTTAGACCAGATATCATGTAAGTCCTGTTGTGTAATGTGTGTTTGTGATGTTTCAGGTTGTGGATGGGACGCCTTGTTCTCCTGACACATCGGCCATTTGCGTCCAGGGAAAATGTATCAAGGCGGGCTGTGATGGCAAGCTGGACTCCAACAAGAAGTTTGACAAGTGTGGTGTGTGTGGAGGGGACAACCATGGCTGCAAGAAGGTCTCAGGAATGTTCACAAAGCCCATGTAAGTAATCCATGTACGCTACAGTCGAGCAAGCAATAAAGTACAGCCTGCTTCAGTTTTCAGGCTCATGTTTCTGGGTATTATCGTCAATGGTCTGGCCTTTAGCCAGTCTTGGATGAACAATGGATGACATTTACTTAAGAACAGCCAACACTCACAATCAATCTGTGAACGTATCCTCTGGATGCATACATGATATTTAAGAGGGTAAGTTGTAGCCAGGTGCTGCTAATCATCATAACTGATGAACCAACTGGAACATGCCCACCTCATACAGCCAGAGCTGTAACGGCATCTGAAACAAGTGCCGACAGAGCTAAAACAAGGTCCACCAGCTCTGCTGGACCTTGTTTCAGCTCTTGGCCGCTCGGCTAACTTCTGGTTAGGAATAGCATCAGTATTTCCTAACAAACCGCTGCTACTTCTTGTTTCAAATTCGGAAGTATTAACCGCTTCCACCTCTGGTCATCCCGCTGCTGCTTCCACCTGCCTGCGGTCCCCCACCCCCCTCTGGTCATCCCGCTGCTGCTTCCACCTGCCTGCGTGGATGTCTGCTATGTGCTGCTGACGTCCCCGACTCCCCCAGTCTGGTCTTCGGCAGGAGGGTCCCCCCTTAAGAGCCTGGTCCTGCTCAAGGTTTCTTCCCTCCTAAAGGGGAGTTTTTCCTTGCCACTGTTTGGCTTAAGGCTTTTCTCCCACTATGGGAGTTTTTACGTGCCATTGTCACCTTGCCCGGTGTGAATGTGTGTGAATGTGTTTGAATGTTGGTGGTGGTCGGAGGGGCTGTTAGGCGCGATATGGCAGCCACGCTTCCGTCAGTCTGCCCCAGGGCAGCTGTGGCTACAATGTAGCTTACCACCACTGGTGAGAATGTGTATGAATGAATAATGATTTCTGTAAAGCGCTCTGGGTGCCTAGAAGGGCGCTATATAAATCCAAGTCATTATTATTATTATTATTATTATTATTATGTAATAATTGCTCGGGGGTTTATGTTCTGGGTCTCTGGAAAGTGTATTAGTTTCGGATATTGGTGGCTCTGCCATGGTCCGATACAAAAGTTGCTTGACCAGAGGATCTAGCTGGTGCCAAAAGGTAGAGTTGATGATCTAGAGGGAGTCCAACTGGTGTGCTCCTGTTAGCTCTGGCTAGCAGCCCTCAGATGGGAGCTCCCCTGTAGACCAACCCAGAACTTGAGTTTACAACAAGCACGGAGGTGGAGGGATGGTGGTCTGGACCTGGACACCTGCCAGTCACTGAGTGGACCATGACCTCCTCCTTAGACCAGAGTCTTCTAGAGACACATGTGACGACATCGGACTGACAAATGAAGCTGAAACTGGGTCATGTGACAGGAAATTATCCCAAACACAGCAGCAGATCTACATCAGAATGATGAAAATTGAAGAATTCAGGTTCTGGGTCAAAGTCCAGACCTGAACCTGGTTGAGATGCAATGAATCTAAGTAGCGTTGGAACCAGAACCATGAGAGACACTGTTGAAGAAAGACAGGAACCATCTACTGAGAGTTCCTGCTGAAGGAAACGTCTACTGAGAGTTCCTGCTGAAGGAAATGTCTACTGAGAGTTCCTGCTGCTGAAGGTGGATCTCCAAGCTGCTGAATCATGGGGTGTTTTCACAGGCTGTATACAAAACCTTAGAAAAGAAGCTGCATGCAACGGTTTACAGTACAGCGTTTAATGTTGTGTTTTGTAAGTTGATAGCATCTTTTAAAACGTAAATTGCAGTTATATAAGAATGATAAATATTACACGTTTGAAGCTAGAACACGTCTCTGTCCAGATCCCAAGCTTCACAGAACAAGAATAACAAGCATAAGTCAGACCTGGAGGTTGTCGTATCTGTGTTCCTCCATCTCGTATAAGGATTTCCACTTTGAAGCCATCTTAAAGGTTTCTTACCGAGTTCATCATTTTCATAGCGGTGTGGCTCATGTTCTTATAAGGACAAAGAAGATCCCTGCACTATGTCTTCGACTGCTCAAAGATGTTTGACAGTACGAGATACATAAAACAGGCTTAGCACAGAGGCAGAAAACATCACAAGCTTTCTACTCATGATTCGTTGTTTTGATTATCAGGCTGCTATTTGAAAATGACTTGCATTGAAGACTCTGGTCTCCAGAGGAGGTCATGGTCCACATAGGGACTAGCAGGTGTTCAGGTCCAGACCAGCATCCCTCTAACAATGTGCTTGACAGTGGGTCTGAGGTGGTTCTGCTGAAACGCTGTAGACTCGGCTATAAACATCTGCTTTTATAGAGATGTGTTCACCTGCTGAATATCAGTTCGTCAATGATAGGGATCAGTTCGTCAATGATGAGGACTAATTCAATTCAATTCAATTTTATTTATATAGCGTCTATTACAACAGAAGTTGTCTCTAGGATCTTTCCAGAGACCAGAACATGACCCCCGAGCAATTATTACATAAACATAACATAAACAATGGCAGGTAAAATTAAAAACCTTAAGCCAAGGCAAGAAAAACTCCCCTTTAGGAGGGAAGAAACCTGGACCAGGACCTGGATCATATGGCTTCAATGATGAGGATAAGTTTGTCGCTGATGAGGATCAGTTCGTCAATGATGAGGATCAGTTCATCAATGATGAGGATCAGTTCATCAATGATGAGGATCAGTTCATCATTTATTTGGATCAGTTCATCAATGATGAGGATCAGTTCGTCAATGATGAGGATCAGTTTGTCAATGATGAGGATCAGTTTGTCAATGATGAGGATCAGTTCGTCAATGATGAGGATCAGTTTGTCAATGATGAGGATCAGTTCGTCAATGATGAGGATCAGTTTGTCAATGATGACTGCAGCACATGAATACAACTCTTAAACCCTGTGGACGGTGGTACGTAGGACTGTCAAACGCGCCCTTTGTTCACTTTGGCTTCACTTTCTGTTGAATAAATGATTTTAAAGTGTATCTGTGTTAACTAACCCTAAGGTTATAATGATAATTCTCAAACTCTCTAACAAAACCTTTTGTATTTCTACTGTGTGACATGTCCATTCTTGTCCATCAGGCATGGCTACAACTTCGTGGTCACGCTGCCTGTTGGCGCCTCCAACGTCGACATCCGTCAGCGAGGCTACCGAGGCATGGCTGGTGACGAAAACTACCTTGCTGTGAAGAATCGCTACGGAAAGTACCTCCTGAACGGGAATTACGTGGTGTCGGCCGTGGAGCGTGACCTGCTGGTGAAGGGCAGCCTTCTGCGCTACAGCGGAACAACCACGTCCGTGGAGATTCTCCAGGCCACCAGACCCCTGCAGGAGCCTCTTACGGTTGAGGTTCTCTCCGTCGGGAAGATGACCCCTCCCAGGGTCCGTTACTCCTTCCATATTTCGAAGGACAGCAAGGTAGAGAAGACTCTCTGGAAAGAGGAGAGGACCCACAAAACACCCAACAGCGTCCTGGCTGGGGGCGACAAGCCAGAGACTAAGAAGGGTGTGATGGGTAAGAGTCCCGTAAGTCACTGGATAGCGGGAGGATGGGATTCATGTTCAGTGACCTGTGGGACTGGCCTCCAGAAGAGACTGGTGCAGTGCCAGAGTGTGGACGGGCTTCCTGCTGATGACTGTGACAGTACTGATCGGCCCGTGGGGGTGAGAGCATGTGGAGATCCCTGTCCCAGGTGGGACACCGGAACCTGGTCCCAGTGCTCCAAGTCCTGTGGGAGGGGTTTTAAAAGGCGGCCGGTGCGGTGCATAACTGAGAATGGTCTCAGTCTGCCCCGACAGCACTGCTCTGGAAAGAAGAAGCCTCAGGAACTGGACCTGTGCAACTTGATGCCATGTTAGAGCAGAAGAGACACCGGGAACTGGACTCTGGGAGGAAAGAACCAAGCTGAAATCAGCTGGAGCGCTGGGAGCTGATACTTCGAGGCCTTCTGCTGCACCGTCGTCTTCATACACACTCGTTTACACTAGAGAAAAGATTTGTCAAACCATCTGAAACAGGTTGATCTTGTGCTAAGTCTACCTCCAGCAGGACTGAAGACACAACAGCTGTGTATGTACAAGAGTCTTTTCGAGACGCGGCGCATGACGCATCCTCACTGAGCTGAGTATACGGGCGCTGCTCAAACGTCAGTGGCGAGAAAATTAAGCAGTTTTCTTCATTATTTTACCAGAAAGAGTTATGTGATCGTCATCTGAGTCACAGTAACAGATGGACGCAATGTACCACTTCTGTGTCTTGTACATGAACCTGCCCAACAGACATTCACCACGATGAAGGAAAAAGTAAGTGAACCCTTGGAGCTACCAGCTGGTTGAAGCTCCTTCAGCAGCAGTGGCTTCAACAAGATCTGCTAACTGTTCAGGAGTTCAGGACCTCCTCACCAAGGGAAGAGCCAAAAGAAGTTGCTTTGTCTTGGCTGGACGTCCACGACTAGGAGGAGTAGCTACAGGACCAAACGGTCTCCTTTCCTAGACAGATTTTCTAACTGTGGACTGATGGACGTCTGAACATTCAGATGAGTTTGTTTCTCTTTCCAGCCTTCTGCAGATGATCCACTCCTGATTGTATGTCCTCAGAGACCTCCTTTCAGCGAAGCATGAACCACATCAGCAGATACTTCTGATGGACGGCAAACGTCAACGTTGTTTGACAGTCAATCAGATCAAAGTGTCTCTAAACGACACATCCAAACTGAACTCCAGCTGCAATACGTCTCAAGGGTTCACATACTTTTTTCTTCAGCTCTGTGAATGTTTAACAGCTGTGTTCCACAGAGACACTGAACCTCTGCAGCACACGGGGTCGGTTTTACTGGCTTAGATGATGATCGGATCACATTTTATTGCAAATGAAAGCAGAAAACCAGCTCATCTCAACGGGTTCACATATCCTTTCTTGCCATTGTATAGGCGTTTGGCAGATACCAGACGAGAAGTGCCGGAAGTCCGAATGTAAGAGTTGCTACCAGGTTGAAAAGTGTCTGGAATGAGCTGGGAAGACATTAACAGTATCCGTCACATTTCACGCCTGACTGCTCCAGAAATGTTCATCTGGTGTTTTCCGGAGCTCTGAGTGATGGCACTGCTGGAATCATGTTGTCTTAATTTAACCCTCTTTTACTTCTTTTTCTCTCCCTTCCTTGACGACATAGTGATTCAGGCAAGCCTTGGGGTGGCGTTACGATGGTTAACATTTTAGCACATGTATCTCCAGAACAGTATCTTCTTGAACAAAAGTTCTTCTGTCGCTGATTCATTTCAGGGATCTGGATAAAAACCAGCATCTTTCCACCATTTTCAAAAAACCGAACATGAAAGTAAAAAAAAAAGAGTCTGAGGCAAATTTTCATAGAGTTTGGGATGCAACTTTGTGAAAACAACTTTCGTTGAGTAACTTGTTTGAAAGGGACACGCCAGTCACATTTGTTGGCGGAGCCAAAAGATATACTGCGATGTTAATATCCCAAATTAATAAAACTTAGTGTTCACAATTACTCCAACTTTCTTCAGGAAGCACACCAGATTTAGCAACATTTTGTCCATGGAGGACAAAAGTGTCAATCATTTTGGATGGTTCAAAAGTGAAGAAACTCAGTTGACCGTTCAGAATCTCTTTTCTTCTCATCAAACTTGGTAAAACCTCCCCGTTGGCTGCGTTGTTGATGCTCTACAACCGTGTGTCGTATTCCTGGGAATCTTTCTGGATCCCAGCGAATACCTCTACCGCCTTTCTATCTGAGTAGAGGGGTTTTTTGTGTGCGGTTGATGGTCATCTGGCAGAGAGAAACCAAACTGCTCTCCGGTCAGCTTCAACCCCAATCCCGAAAGTAAAACTGTGCATACGCGGTAGAATCTGTACAAACTGATAAAACCTAAACGTTCCCGAATTCATAACCAAAACATTGAGCAACATACTTGAAAGGTTAAGAGGTGTTTAGAGGTTAGTGTATATTATGGCATGAGTGTAGTTTGTAGTTTTTCTTGACTCTACGGAAGGAAAATGACCAAATCCACAACATGAGTTCTTTGTTGGCAAAAACTTTCCTCAAAGCTAAAAGAAACAAAGCTTTTTCAGTTTTTCACTAAACATTTCTGTTTTATTCCCTCTGACAAACCCCCATCAGATAACTGTCTCTACTGACTATGAGCGCCACAAAGCTCGAAAAAAACAATCATATCACTTAGGTAATTCATGTGAGCATTAGTGATTATTAATCAATCACACAATAAGCACAGGAAAAAGTAGGGAATTCAGTGTTTTTTAAATCTGAGAATATGGCAGCTTCGCTTCTTAAATGTTAGTAAATTGGGTTCACTGTGCATTTTATTGACTTTTTTAGACAAATATGGCTGTTTTCAATCTGTAGCTCCCATTTCTTTTAATTAGTTCATGTAATGATTCTGTGTTAGCTCTGGAAGCTTCTGTTTCTCTTTTTACCATCCTGAAAGAAAAATTACAGCAGGTCTTTGTGACACATTAATGGTTAATTATGTTCTGTCAATACATGGTTTCCCCAAAAAAAAAAAATTTTAAAACCTGACCACATAGTTTATTTTCTAAACTAGACCACATAGTTTATTTTCTTAACCTGACCAAATGGCTGCTTTTATGTGACCAAAGAAAAGTAAAAAAAATAAATAAAAAGGATAAAACACCTGTTGAAATTATAGAAAAATGACATAAGACTATTCTTCTTTTTGAGTAGGAAATGATGTTGATACTGGTTAAAATGAACCTCTTGAAATGAACCTGAAGCCTAAATGTCCGTTTCCCTCTGTTTACAAGCAAACGTGAAGACGGAGTTTTTGCAAATCTCCACTTTGGCCAGAGTTTTCAGAAATGATCGTTTTGGTGACTTTGAGCTTAGTTTTCGAGTAAACGAACGGCCAAAACGCATGAAAACACCACCGTTTTTGCTATGTGGAAACGGGACCCGAGTCTAGCTGGTGGAGGTGGACCCGGGTCAGGATTTGGGTTACCCTGCCCTTATTGGTACACATTTATTCTCCATTTGGGATTAATTTGAGTCGATTTCAGTTAAATATGCTGCTTTGGTTAAAATGCAGTCCGGCCAGGACACAACACTGTCTCCGGTCAGGACACAACAGTGTCATGTACGTCAACATTTCAATAATGTCATCATTTTTCAACATAGTCTCATTCAATTTTCCAAATATTCAGTATCAAAGCAGAAAAAGACCAAAACGAAATCAAAAGAGAAATCCACCTTAAAAGATGGGTGGCCTCTGTCTTGGTGTCCGTTATTGTTGTAGTTAATTTGTAGGTGTTCAATCTTCCTGGACCTGGAATTATGTTAGTTATTATGTTAGTTTCATGGAGTAACATCTGGAATGTGTGAAACATCAGGGAACACTGATGATTTTGAATCCCAAGTAGTTGGATTCGGTCCCACCATCTGCTGTACAAGCCAAATATTAATTTCATGTTGTCTTTCTGTTCAGCGGGACCAGTTTAACCATCTTCCAGCAGAGGATTAGGGCCACCTTCATGAGCATGAACTCGTAATATTACGACAACACAGTACCAATTTTACAAGATAAAAGTTGCAGCATGATACAAATGTATGATTTGCTCATAAAATTGACTTTCTTGTAGCTTCACAGCTTTATTTTCATGAAATTACCACTTTTTGACACCAGAGTTTAACCTCATTCTTGTAGTTACACGTTTATTTTCATAAATTACAAAAATGACAACTTTACAACCTTATTCTTATGAATTTATGACTTTATTCTCTTTTTTCATAAAATTATGACTTCATTCTTCTAAATTAATATTCTTCTGATGTAAGATTTTGATTTAATTTTCATAAATAAATTATAACACAATTCTCTGAAGTTTTAACAGATTTAAAACTATATTTAGGTACTTTGTAACTTTTTCTTTGTAAATATCTGATTTTTATATATCTTTATATGTATATATATGTATACACACAATTTTGACTTAATTTGCATAATTATATACATTTTCCCTTAAATTCCCATAAATTTACATCTTTATTTTCCTAAATCTTTTGGGAGAAGGCAAGATTTGGCCTTCTTAATAAATTATGTCACTATTCTCATATATCTTCTGACTTTTTCTTTTTTTTACATTTTGACTTAATTTTCACAACATTTTACAACATTGCTCTATTAAAATTTGACTTTTTGACAATTTGATTTTGTTAAAAGATATTCATATATTTAGTATTTTACTCTTAAAGATCATAAAAATCCGATAGAAATTATGAAATTATAATTTCGTCGTTACACGACAATTTGATTTTCATGTGAATTTTCATTTCTTTTTTGATTATTATGACGTTACGCTGATGATGCTGGAGCTTTATTCTCAGAATTGTAGTTTTTTTCCCTCAACGTGGCCCTACACCTCTGTTGTAGCATATAAAAGGTGGTATTTTTCCCTTACCAAACATGTACAGATATTGTTGTTGTTATCAATTGTCTTTTGTATTGTATACTATGTATACATTCACCTAGCTGTATAAAATAAAATATAAATGTCTATGTGCTGATTGGATCCTGGGATCTTCTTTATCTGACTGTACAAAAACTGATGAAGACACATTTCCTCTGTGCGTGGCTCAGTCAGATGTTTGGCTGCTTAGCGTCTCTCGTTTCGTGGCGGTATCTGTTACATCAGATTTCTGCTGCAGCCTGCACTCTTTCATGGTATCAGACAGTCACTTAAGCCCCTTTGCAGCTGAAGCATGACGGCGGATGAAAATACGTTCATTCACCCAGGCCGGTATTCTGCTGATTCAAGCACCGTTGTCCCGGCTGCGCTGGAATAACACACTAGCTGCCCAGTAAGCCTAGCGCTTTGTTGGACAGTCGTCTTTTAGACCTGGACCCCATCACCCCCATGGTCCGAGGGTTTTCTGATCCATCCATCTATTTTCGAAACTAGATCATATGTGTCACAGTGAAATTTAAAGGTAAAAATGTTGCATGCTCATTTTCATGAAAAATATTCTGTTGTTGTTTCTCATTTTACGGTCTCCCTGACTGGCCCCACCAGGTTTCTTTATTTATTTGTTTTCTGTGTTTTATAAGTATAAAAAAAGTAAAAATCTGATAAATAAATACAAATTGTAACAACAGAATGTTAATTTTGATATCAGATTTTGATGACATTTTAGTCAGTCATCAGTAATTACAACTGCTTTCAACTTTCCGGAACTTTCGCTAGTGAAAACATGCCTAGAATAACATTAGCAGGATATAGCTCTTAATAAGAGATTAGCATGAGATAGCTCATAATAAAACATTAGCTTTAGCATACCTAAGCTTATAATAAAGCATTAGCATGATATATCTCTTAATAAGAGATTAGCATGATATAGTTTAGAATATAACATTAGCTTGAGCATCCCTAACCTTATAATAAAACATTAGCATTAGCATGATATGATATAGCATGAAGCATAGACTTCAACTTGGTGGCTGATTCGTTGTGGTCTTGTATCAATATCCGTCTGATCCTCAGTCAGTCAGTCACAGTAGCCGAGTATTAGCTCATAATAAAACATCATGATATAGTTCATAATATAACATTAGCTTTAGCATGCCTAAGCTTATCATAAAACATTAGCAGTAGCATGATACAGCTAATAATATAACATTAGCATGATATATTCAATTCAATTACATTTTTTTATTATTTTATTAATCCTAATCCATAAAATTGTATTAATTTTATTAATGAAAGAAATTGATTCATTGATTTAATTCAATTCAATTCAATTTTATTTGTATAGCGTCTAATACAACAAAAGTTGTCTCTAGGATCTTTCCAGAGACCCAGAACATAAACCCCGAGCAATAATTACATAAATAATGACAGGTTAACACTCCCCTAGTGGGAGAAAAGCCTTAAAAGCCAAACAGTGGCAAGAAAAACTCCCCTTTAGGAGGGAAGAAACCTTGACCATTTATAGCTCATATACTCCAAAACGCTGCTCCTGTGGATTACTACCTACTATTTTGAGTGCACAGGGGCGTCTTCTCCGCAGGCGGTTTGATGCCCTCATGAATGTCAGAATATTGAGTGTGGAACGCCGGACACTTATTTCATTTAATGATGTAGCGGAAGTTTTGGGACGAGGATGTCGTTTTAAACTCTCATAACAGAGAGGAGAGAACACACATTCAAGGGAAGAATTTAATTAACTTGGTTTGGATTTACGACTGATAAAAAGTCAAGTCTTATATACTGTAGGCCTACTTTATACTACTTTATACTGTATGTGTAACAATATATCGTGCCACGAAATTTTGCGATACAAAAATGTTACGATAGGGAGGTGACAAACTGTAGCGCGATATTTGGTTATTAATATTAATATATTGTTTACTAGTAACATCCTATTGGTGCAGCGGGATCACGTGCCGACCGCTCCTCGACCCGCCGACCAAAATCTTCCTCCGCTCAGAAGAAACTAGTACCGTTTTGCGGTCCCGATCACGGGACTCTTGCAGGGTTTTGAGCTCCGAACTTTTACTTATAAGGTGAGCATGAATCAATCTTTTTTCTGATGTAAAGATTGTGTCGTCCCCAAAGGTGGGAGGATGAAACGATAACGGGGTTCACCTTACGGCCTCAGGCTGGAGCAGGTGAAGCTCTTAGCTCTGGCACAAGATAAATAACAGTCATGTTGCATTTGGAGTTTGGGACTTTTCATAGTTTATTTATTTACTTGTATTTATTTATTTAATTTTAGTTGTTAAATTTATGGAAAAGAAAAAGTCAAGTCATACATGAGCGAAACTATTCGGTTTGTGGCAAAATATTTTTACTTGTATGAAACTGAAGATGTATAATGCAAACCTGACATTTAGTGACAGTTTGTGGAAAATGGTTGGCCTGGCTTGCTCTTTAAAACTTAAACAGATATAAAGCATTACAAACTGTAACAATAGGGCAAATGCACAGCATTGTTTTGTATTTTGTATTTTGTGTCTTTTCAGATAAAAGACCATTTTTTCCAGTCATGTGTTCCTCATTCAAGGTTGTTAAAAAAATACTGCTATAATATCGTTATCATGACCTCAATATGGTGTATCGTACCGTATCGTGAGACTAGTGTATCGTTACACCCCTATACTACTTGGATCTCTGGAAAGCGTCTAGAGATAACAACTGTTGTATTAGACGCTATATAAATAAAATTTAATTGAATTGAATTGAACTACTTACACTTTTTCCTGGGGAAGGCCTGGAAACTGAAATGGGGCTCTCAGGCTGGGAAGAGTCTCACACAGGTCATGTATGAACAACTATCAAAAACCCTGAGCAGTTCACTGAGGCCAGCCATTACTTTTATCTTCTACTGGCCAACACGTCTCTTCCACATATTTCACCTCCTCCCGCCACTCGCACTAACAACCTCGGTGAGCAACATGGATTGGCCTGAACTTTGCCTCCTGGATGGATTTGGTTTCTGCTGAATGTGAGCTTTAAGTGTTGGAGGGTCTCACCTCACCGGCCGCTGCTTCAGAGAGGTGTGAAGAGAACCTTTGTCCAGAAATCACATTATCTGCTTCACACAACAACTCAGCAGTTAACAAGAGCCTCTGCCAAGAAACGATAGATACCCATTTAGTTTCCTCCTTCTCCTCTCAAAACAGAGGCCTGTCTCTCCATTGAAGCGCCGCTCAAGCAGCTAATGAGCATGAAGGGTTAAAGTTTCCCAGTGCATGGGAACTGCAGGGGCTTTACATTGGTCTTTTTTTATTCTGACTGGACAGCAAAGTCAGAGTGATCAGCGTTGCAGACTTAAATGCATTTGGAGAGCTGCAAACATTCAGATCTTCACTGAAACACCACCGGCTCGAGAACATGAAGTAACATAAAGAAAGCGTTGGGACGGTATGGGAAATAAAAAAATAAAGAAGACTTTTTCTCTATTTCTTTTCAGATAGTATGAACCCATGATGTCTCAAGCTTTTTTCACGACAGTTTTATTTAATTAGTTTTATTTCATTAATCAGTGTAAGTGCGTGTTTGCATTTCAGACTTGCACACAGTCCAAAAAAGCTGACAGAACCAGTCTGGTACTGGTAGGGAAATCAAAAAGGTATTTTCCTAGTATGTCAAACAGGTGTTCGTATCCTTGAAAGTGTGAATGTTTGCGGTACAAAGGTTTTATACTTTGTCAAGAGATGTGAAAAAAAATCATTGTAATATTCAAAACAGTGTTTGTCAGAGAAAGACTGGAGGGGATTTGCATATTTCTTCTTCTACAGAGCAGAATACCACCACGCCTTTCCAGGAAATTGGAGGGTATTCAGTGTGTAAAGGACAAGGGAGCAAGTCTTAACTGAACCCCTGTGATCTCTGATCCCTCAAAAGACACTGTCTCACATCATTCATCAACATCTGATAGAACCACATCAACAAGGGTGACCATGGAAACCTTTCTAAACACGACAAAACACAAGGACACACTCACTAATGACACGTTAAACTTTGCTGTGGGAAAAATAAAGCCTCATTTTAACCTTTTGCAGAGGAGACATCTCTGTACTTGGAGGCACCTGGGATGGACCATCACCATGGAAACATGGATTATACTAACAGGAGTACCACAAGGCTCCACATGAGGATATCTGCTTCTTTAATGCCAGGTGCTCCTAATCAGCACCATCTGGTGTCACCATCTGCATAGTCAGTTTTTATGCAGATGACCCTCTGATTTATGTTCGCAATTAATATTCCACATCTGTTTTTGATAAAAGAGTGACAGTGTGCACTAAAACCAGAGAGGAAAAGAATCCCCCACGTTATCATCTATCTGATGGTCTGGGTTGTATCAGTGTCCAAAGTTCATTTCCACTTCTGTGATTGTATAAATGCAGAGTTCTTTTAAAGTCCCTTGTCAGATTCAGTGACATCCCTACTAGTATTGTTCGTGTTGTTTTTGTTTCGCCTCTTTTCTTTGTTAATAGATTTCTGTCATTACAGTACTTCCTGTTCAGGAGGCTTTGTTCTGTCTAACCCATCTTTTCTTTAAATACACCATCTGTATGTCATTGGCTCTTATACCCCTTGTGTCTTGTGTTATATCTAGTCCTTTGTCTTATTTTCCTTTGTCAGTACATTTGTCCAGTTTTGTCACGGCTCAGACAGGACAGAGAACCCAAAAGCACAACACCAGGCAGAAAAGAGGGCCGTCCTCGGTGCCGGGCAGACCGGCGAGGCAGTTCGGGGGGTCGCCCTTGGGGCGTAACAGGCAGATCCGGGGGTCGGTCTGTGGGCTTGGCAGGCTGGTCAGGGGGTCGGTCTGGGGGCTTGGCAGGCCCATCCAGGATCGCCTCAGGAACAGAGACCGGCGGTGGGACCGCCTCAGGAACCGGGGCAGACAGGATGCGGGGCGCCGGAACAGGGGCAGACAGGATGCGGGGCGCCGGAACAGGGGCAGACAGGATGCGGGGCGCCGGAACAGGGGCAGACAGGATGCGGGGAGCCGGAACAGGAGCAGACAGGATGCGGGGAGCCGGAACAGGAGCAGACAGGATGCGGGGAGCCGGAACAGGAGCAGACAGGATGCGGGGAGCCGGAACAGGAGCTGAGGCTTAGGCTGGAGCGGACGCTGGGGCTGAGGCTGAGGCTGGGGCCTCCCGGACCACCGGGGGCGATGCATCCAAGACCACCACTAGAACAGCAACAGGCTGGAACTGGGGGCATGTCCCCGTCCCCTTCACCGTACGGTGGTAGAACGCCACTTGGTCCCCATAAAAAAAATCCCATAAATCCTCTTCCTTAATTGGTAGGTCCATGTTGGCTGGGTTCAGTCTTTGGCCAGATTGTACTGTCACGGCTCAGACAGGACAGAGAACCCAAAAGCACAACACCAGGCAGAATCAGAGTCCGTGAGGCTTTAATACTGGTCAAAGACAGGCAGGGGTCAAACCGGGCAGACAGGCAGATCAGGCAAACAAGTCCAAAGGGGCAGGCAAAAATCCAAAACCGGGAGTCATGCAGGGTTACAGGCAGGCAGGCAGGCAGGCAGGAACAGGACAGAAATCAGGAACGCTGGAAAGCGAGGCAAAAGTACACGACAATCTGGCAAACTAGAAGGTGGAAATGGGCCGGTATATGAGGGGAACTGCTGATGAGGGAAACCAGGTGTGGAGCTGGGTGGGGAAGCACAGGTGAAGGGAATGAGTGATTCTCTGGCTGATTAGGGTGGCAGGATCTGGAAAGACAGGGGAGTGAGTTAAACAGTAAAAAAAAACCTATCCTACACTGTGAAACTGTGACAAGTTTTCTTTGTCTCGTGGTCTGTTTTTTGCCGACGGTCCTGACCTCAGTGCCAGATTTTTGATTTCCTGTGTCTGCAGTATTTGTTTTTCTGTTACGTGTAATTTACACATCATTTGTTTCAGTACACCATATTTAACACGTTTCTCTCATTGTGATTAAGGGAAAAAAGAAACATCTGTGGAAATATTCTTACATGACTGTAAAGATCCATGTTGACTAAGCTAGGTTCTATCTACAGTTAGCATGTGATCAACATTGTAATGTTCTTGAACTGAGTTCTTGAGAAATTTTATCCGTTGTAAACACGAGGTAAAACCATGATGCTCTATCTTCCTGTCGGCTTAAGCACAAAGTTTAATCAAGACAAGAAAGGTTTTTGTCACTTAGGGACGTCCACCTGCATAAAACTCAAAACGTGTGTGGATGACTCTCCAAATAACACCACCTTTGGTTAAGCAGTTACAGCTGAGGTCTTCAAAAGGCTAACATTGACTGTGTGCTTTCCAAAGATCTAGAGCTCCTACAAACAGCTATCAATGGCCCGAAGACTCTGCTGCAGGCAGTGGGAGACGGGTTTTTCCATGCCATTCCATTCCATGACTTGGAATTGTTCAGGAGTCGGGGTTTTTAAGACTTTGTTTTTCTGACGGATGGAAGTGGGTGTAATGCTTCACGTGTGAAGTCACAGGCTGTTTTTGGGTGCCGCTGCTATGTCTCAAGTCCAATTCCAGCTAGATGCGGTCATGTGAAAAGGAAAATAGCCCTCTTACAAGTTGAAGGTTTCATGTGTCAGGACATAATAAAGTGCCAGTCATCTGATCTAAAAATGAGGTGAACACAACCTCAGATGAACAACAACACAACTTCTTACACAGCGCCAGCGTTTGAAGCCAAGCTAAACAGAGAGCGCAGGAGCAGAGCCTGAGAAACGAGGAAGGTGCGTTGGAGTCACGTGCTGCTGATCAAAGCGTACAGACCTCCATAAAAGCTACAATTTTTGCTGTTTACTGGTCAGGCGTTACCACAATCTCAAGGAGATATTAGGCAAGATATTAGCAAGGACAGTCCCTGATAGTACATTATGTACCTACCTACTCGTGGTTCCTAGAGTATCCAAATGTAGATTTGGAGGGCGGCGTTCTGCTATCAGGAACCGTTACTATGGAAACAACTTCCAATCTGGGTTAAGGAGGCTGACACCACCTCCACCTTTAAAACTGAACTGAAAACCTTTCTGTTTAGTAAACCTCTAGTTAGTATTATAAACCTCTAGTTAGTGTTAGTAAACCCCTAGTTAGTGTTTAGTAAACCTCTAGTTAGTGTTAGTAAACCTCTAGTTAGTGTTTAGTAAACCTCTAGTTAGTGTTTAGTAAACTTCTAGTTAGTGTAAACTCTAGTGTGTTGGAGTCATAAGTCATAGCTGCAGCTATAGAACAAGACTATAATAGTTAGTCTCAAACATCGCTTTGTTGTAGATATGCTGCTATAGAGACATTTTGTGGCCTGATAGCCACAGGTGCCCACATTTTGAGCAATGTAGACGTCTTTGTTCATCAGAATCTTATGTGGTGCAGCAGCTGTAGCTTCAAAGTCACCATGCCGGCGCTGGTTCCTTCCCCTGGCGCCAGGCTCCTTCTCTCTTGGGTTTGATTTTCCCAGGAATCTTTCAGCTGGAGGAAGACACGCTGCAGTTTGGATCAATAAATCTGACAGATAAAGGGTTAACGGACAACATGTCAGCCACAAGAATTTATCTGGGTTTTTATTCTCTATCAATGAGCCTTTTATTAGCGATGGAAGGTCTTCACACTCACACAACAGCCGTGTGTGATTACAAAACTTTGTGTGTTTCTAATTATATTCTAATTATATTTTATTGCAGGATGCACTCAGCATCTCTCTCTCTCTCACACACATGCAAATCATAATAATATAAAGTCTTCACACTTATCTTACACTGAAGAGTAACACTGTCGTACAGTAACTGTAGGTATTTGAACCGGTTGGTAAACGTAGGACCGTTTCCTCATCAGCTGTGTTTGTTATTATACATATTCAACATTTTTGTGTTTTGGACCTCTTTAAATGCTTTGTCTGACTCTTTAACCTCCTGCCACAATGCAGAAAGTTGAAGAGTCTCTGGCCAGGACTTTTGAAAGGTTATATATGATATTCCTGGCCTGGGTGGGATAGGGCTGGGAATATCCTCATCACTCTTGGGATGGTGTTCATCCGGAAGGCTACTGTGCAGCCAGCACACCACACCATCCTGCAGTGCACCAGCCCGCTCCAGAAATGCGTAGATATAAAAGTTCAGCAGCAGTTGATTAGGTCGTTGGCTTGACAGTGCATAACATAAAAATATTTTTAAAAATGCATTAAAAAGTAAGAGTTTAAAAGCAGAAATTAAGGCAGAGAGACATCAGTTAAAAAAAATAACAAATGAGATTCAAGAAATTAGGCTGTAGTGCATTGTGGGAGATTACTGAAATGCAGCAGTAAATATAAGGGTTTCAACCTTGACTTAAATCAATTAAGGATTTCAGCAGCCCTGATGCATTCTGGGAGTTTGTTCCACAGGTGAGGAGCATAAAAGCGGAATGGCACCTCCAGGTGTTTGGTTCTAAGCCTGGGTCCAGAAAGTAGGCGTGGCCCTGACTCCCTGAGGGTTCTGGTTGGCTCATGATGGGCCAGGAGATCAGAGAGGTATTTTGGTCGGAGACCTTTCAGATTTCTAAACCAACAGCAGGATTTGAACATCTATTCTGGGACGGACGGGAGCTGCAGCTGGTTGATGGAGGTTCTTGGGAGACCAGCGTTACCGTAGACCAGTCCACTGAAGATAAGAACTGGATAAGAACTAGTTCTTCTAAGTCCTGCTGAAACATCAGTCCTTTAATCCTCCAAATGGTCTTTAAGTGATAAAGGGCTGATTTCAATCTGTCTTAATGTGTCTGTTAAAGTGCAGGTCTGAGTCCAGAACCACTCCCAGATTTCTGGTTTGGTTCTTGGTTTTCTTGGAGTGCTGACGTTTAATCTTCCTTATTTGGCTCCAAACACTTTTTTTCTTCATTTAACTGATGGAAATTCTGTCACATCAACACTTTAATCTGATCAATGCATTTGATCAGTGTTTGAATTGGATTATCGTCTCCTGGTGAGATGGTTATATAGATTTGTGTGTTATCTGTGTAGTTATGGTAACACATTCTGGTGGGAGCCTATAGCCGTTAAACAACAGGGGCCCCAGAACTGAACCTTTAGGAACTCCACATGTTATTTTTAGCTAAGAATTGTAGTTACCTAAAGACACAAAATAGTCCCTGTCTTTTAGATAGGACTCCAACCAGGAAGGTGCTGTGCTAAAAAGTCCCACCCAGTTCTTCAACCGGTTCATCAAGATGTCATTAAGGACCTTTACTAGAGCCGTCTCAGTGCTGGGATGTGGAAACCTGACTGGAAGACATCAAAACAGTCATTTACAGCCGTTGAAATGCAGCTTTTTCTATGATTTTACTAAGAAAGGGGAGGTTTGATACGGGACTATAGCTGTTCGTAAGTGACCTGTCTAGACTGTTGTTTTTTAAAAGTGAAATAATGATGGCTGATTTTAGGCACAGAGGAACGATATATGAAAGCAGAGACGTATTTACAACGTCTAGAAGATCTGAGGACATACAATGTGCACATGTGACTGGGACACAGTCATACAGTATGTGCACACGGAAGTACAGGGAGGGACTCAGGACGCTGCCTTGAAGAGAACCAGTGCTGAGCATCAGGGTGGATGATCTGTGGGATCCAATCTTCAGTGTTTGTAAATGTTCTGTCAAAATGTGTAATCCAGTGGTCACGGTGGCGCAGCTGGCAGTGCAGCTAGAAGGTCCTGGGTTCAATTCTCACCTGGGACGCTGTAGGTATTTAGGGTGTGTTTACTTCCCCATGTCCTCAGCCCAGTATTGACATTAAGGTACACTGGGTGATAAAAAAAAAAGTTGAATCCAGTGACAGATAAATGTTGAGAAGTCTGGGTTGGACAGCTTTCTGATTAGTGTCTCTGGTGGGTAGAGAGTGGTGTTGACAGTCAGTACGTTTACATGCAGCAGTTCAATCGGATTTCTGGTCGTATAAGACATCGTTCGGACTTTTAAACTGCATGTAAACACCTCAATCCGATCTACTTCGGACCTATTTCGGACTTATATCGGACATTTAATAATCGGATAGCAACACCTAGATAATTCGTTCATAGTCGGAATGTTAACTCCATGTATACGGAGACATCGGATATTGCAGTCTGGGCATGCTGGAGAATTTCCTCTGGGGGGCGTTCACCCGGAAGTGAAAGGAGACGGCGCGTGTTAAATAGTTGTTTAAACACCTTTAAAAAGATCGCGAAAGAGATGGCAGAAGCTTCATCAGGACACCGGAGCACATCAAAATAAAGTGGAAAAATATACGGAAGGCGTACATTGGCGCCAAACAAAACAACCGTCAACCAGAAATGGCTCTTTGTTGAAATCGTTACAAATGGTTACCATGGTTACCATGGTTATAGCGTCACGGAGTCAGCCATGCTCTGGACATTTATCCGATTCTCTGAACAGCATGTAAACTCAGACTGGTGATTGGGTCTTCTGGATGTTTATATGATACGATCATAAATCCGATCTCTTTGCTGCATGTAAACGTACTGAGTGTCTCCTCAGCTAACAATTCCCAGAACGTTCTGAAAATGTAACTTTTTAGCTGTAAGGTTTTTATGGAACGTTACATGTTTGGTTCCCTGAACTCCAAACGTTCTCCTGACATTCACAACACAATTCACACAGTCACAACCTTCCCCTAACTTTTAGATTACCACTAGCAAACCTTTCCAAAGAAACTCATGACGTTGGTTCCTAACCATTTCTAATCTTTGTTATACAAATGAAAATGAGTGTCTCTTTTTCAGACATAAATGAATGAATGAAGAGGCAAATGTATATATACGGTGTATTCTTTGTGTAGCTAGTAGTTGCTAGGTAGTAGTTGGTCCAGTGTGAATCCACTGTATATCTGTCCTGAAGCTGAAGTTTTGCCAAACTCTTTAAGAAGTCTCCAGAAGCGTTTTTGTTTTCATTGCATATAATTTAAATCCCACTTTTATAGATAATTGCACAATTCCTTGCAGCAGCAGTTTGGGGTTGGTGATTAAATGTGTGGAAAGCAGACATGTAGATTAAACAGGGCAATGGGTTTCACACACAGAGGATGTGCAGTTGTGTCCACTCCTGAGAAAAGTTTCACACAACTGATAATCCATTTAAGCTTCCTGTGGTGACTCATTTTTATCATAAATGAAACCCACAGCCCACAGAGATTATGATTTAAACATAAATCATAATTTAGACCAGTTTGAATTAAATGCTGCTGTGTTTTCTTTTTTTTTTACATGACGTAAATGGCCCATCAACCATGAGCCATCTAATTAGTTGGTTTCAAATTAAAACACATGCTTTAAAAAAACAACAACAACATAATGGGAACGTTGTGAATAGAAAAACAGTGCCCCAGTACTGGTGCTGTCTATAGAGGGAATGCGCATGACGTCACAGATGCGACTTCACAGCGGGTTACGCCCACGGAGTGGCAGAAAGACTGAGTGTCAGAAAGACTGAGTGTCAGAAAGACTGAGTGGCAGAAAGACTGAGTGGCAGAAAGACTGAGTGGCAGCGTAAACTTTCAGTTTGAGCAACTGGAAAACATCTAAAATGGGAAAAAGTTGTTGTGGGATCGACTGTACTCATAGATTTAGCAAGAAATCTGAGTTATCGTTTTACAGACTACCGAAAAATAAGCTTAAGAGAGACAAATGGATCGCTGCAATTCACAGAAACAACTGGATTCCAGGCACCGAAACGTGGATTTACAGTTCCCATTTTGTATCAGGTAATGTTGGATTTTTGGGTAGCTAACATTAAACGGTCAAATCATAAAGTTCGGTGTCCTCATCACTTTAATTTCGCCAACAAATCCTGCCTTGAAGTCGGACCAAGCGTCAATACTTTTGTATGCCTTCAAGCTTTGCTTCGTGTATTTCCCCCGGCGTAGAAATAAAGTACATATAAAAATCAGGAAACTCGATTTGTGGCCAAATATTAATGTCCATGGACCACTGGTTCTTGGGGTAACTGTACCAAATATTAATGTCCATGGACCACTGGTTCTTGGTAACTGTACCAAATATTAATGTCCATGGACCACTGGTTCTTGGGGTAACTGTACCAAATATTAATGTCCAAGGACCACTGGTTCTTGGTAACTGTACCAAATATTAATGTCCATGGACCACTGTTTCTTGGGGTAACTGTACCAAATATTAATGTCCATGGACCACTGGTTCTTGGGGTAACTGTACGGGTCACTGTCAAGTCCAACTGCCTTTAATTTAAGCCGATAATCAGCTGTTATCCCGTCTTCTCCACTAGTTGCAGCTGTTTTTGCCACTCAGTGCGAGTAAGGGGGTGTGGTCCAGTGGGAATGTGACGTCAATGCATACCCTCTATATTTGAGTATATTAATTAAGATTCTAGATCTCTAAACTTTAAGGGAACGTTAAAGGTTTTGAGTAATCATGTAACATTCTCTGAACGGTTTGTCAGCGTAATCTTAGGAAGACTACAGCAGAACTCCGAGAAGTCGAGCATGGCAGTGCTGAGGGATGCCATAAAGCTGATGAAGAAGTCCTATCAGGCCTTCTGCGGGACTCCAGAGACAGCTGAAACTTGGGCCTGGGAGCAGTTTGTAGAGGCCACGGAGAAAGACTTAAGGGTGTAATTGACTACGTTTACATGCAGTCAAAATTCAGGGGCGCGCTTTTTGGCGTCTATCGTCGCCACGGTAACGCTTTTGACTGAGAAAAGTAATGCACGTCGTTGCAGGATCGAGACGCACATTTTGATGTATAACACACCTGGGTGCATGTTACGGTTCGGGCCGCATTAACGGCCGAAGAAATGGCAAAATTGCGCAAAAATGAACCTACTAATTCAAAATGGCCGACTTCCTGTTCGGTTTCGGCCATGGCGCCAAGAGACTTTTCTTTAAGTTGCGACATGATACAGGTGTGTAGCGATTTTCGTGCATGTGCGTCAAACCGTATTGTGGTGCTTGAGGCACAAAGTTTTCTAGGGGGCGCTGTTGAGCCATTAGGCCACGCCCATTAATGCAAAACATTAAATATCAAGTTTTTCGCCAGGCCTGGCTTGCGTGCAAAATTTGGTGACTTTTGGGGCACATTCAGAGGGGCAAAAAGGACCTAATTTCGTTGGAAGAAAAACGAGGATAAGAAAAACAAAAACTCCTACAGATACAATAGGGCCTTTGCACTGTCAGTGCTCAGGCCCTAATAACAGCAGCACGGCGGATAATGAACAGCCCAGTAGAAGTCATTTTGTTTCTTGGCCCTGTAGTTCGCCTTTTTCAGCGTCTTCCAGCGGTGGTTGATCTGGGTTGGCGTTCGTACAAATCCTGCTTCGTGCAACTTTTCGCTCACCTTCTTGTAAATCTCGCTATCCCCGTACTTTCTACCGTCTACAAATGCAGAAATGTTCATATCCTTCATTACATTTATGAAGTGATTAGTCTCCTCCTGGTCTTGCGTTTCTCCGTGTTTATAAGAACTTCCTGGACTCAAAAGACCAAGATTCCTTGCGAAAAGAACGTGCGCAGAAAACAAATTCATGTTCCTTTTGATGGGGATATCCTGTTAGGCTAAACATGACCAAATATTCGGGTTAGAAAAGGAGTAACCCAGGGGTCATATTCGGGTTTTTAAAAACCTGAATATGAGCAAATTCCAGTTATTCAAAGGGGTTATTGGTGTACATGGCCGTGCGCAACCGGGTTATTGCTAATATTCCAGTTAGAAAGGGGTTATTGACTGCATGTAAACGTAGTCTTTGACGATATTCTGGTCCAACATCCAGTGGTTTAAGAGGGGGGACAGCACCAACACTGTTTATGATGATGGGGATCCTGATCTCGACTTTGGACATTTGGAGTCAGTATAAGGAATTGCTGCAAAGAACTCTTCACTCCCACTGAAATGCCTTATTACGAGGAAGCAGAGCCAGGGGAGCCAGTGGTGGGTTCTCCTATCCCTGGTGCTGAGGTCCATAAGGTGGTTAACAAAACAACACAAACAACAAAAAGCACCAGCCACAGTTCCTTGAAGCTCTGGATGTCGTGAGTGTGGCTTGGGTAACACACCTTTAAAACATTGTGTGGACAATGGGGACAGTGCTTTTGAATTAGCAAACTGGGGTGGTAGTCCCACTCTTTAAGAAAGGGGACAGGAGGGTGTGCTCCAACTACAGAGGGGCCACACTTCTCTTACCTCTCTGGTAAGGTCTACAAAGGGCTACTGGAGGAGTTTGAATAGTTGTGGGGGAGGAGGAGCTGTGGGTAGGAGACCCCAGGAAAGACCCAGGACATGCTGGAGGAATATATCATATATATGTCTCAGCTGGCCTGGGAACGCCTTAATGTCCTCCCAGATGAGCTGGACGAGGTGGCCAGGAAGAGGGAAGTCTGGGTTATCCTGCTTAGGCTACTGCCCCCACAACCCCACCTTGGGATAAGCGGTAGAAAATTGTGTTTATTATGTTTATTCACATATGCATTCATGTGTTTTATCACACATGAATTCACATGTTTATTCACACATGCATTCACATGTGTTTATTTACATATGCATTCAGATGTTTATCCACGTATGCATTCAGATGTTTATCCACGTATGCATTCAGATGTTTATTCATGTATGCCACCACTAATCTGCCACCACTAATCTATCTGTGTACGATGGACTCTCTCCTATCATCTCACTTCTGATGGAGTTTTTAAAACCTCATAATTGTGTTTTTTCCTCTCTTCTGTCGCCACTTGCTTGCTCTGGAGGATTGCACCACAGCAAAAATCTGATGCTGTCTGCTGGGTTCATTAACTAAAGAACTGAAGACTCAGTTTGAAGCTTCAAAGTCCCTTTTGCAGAGGTGAGAATTTAGCAAAGGCAGAATCCAGTTAATCCACTAATAAGCAAATAGGCAGAGTGAGTAGGCCGGGAGGCCACTTACAACACAGCCACCTTAGTTCAGTTACCATGAGATACCTAGTTTAGCTTGGCTTAGCACATGCTAAGCCCTACACCCCAACTCGGGCTCTGAGTCTGTGGATCAGAATCTGCTGATGGTACTAGTACGTACTTGTTTCCAGACCAAAGGAGACCGATCCTTCCAGGCCGTTGCTCCCAGGCTTTCGAACGATCTTCTGCTCTCTCTGCATTCGATGGAGTCTGTTGACTCCTTCAAAAGGCAACTTAAGACCTATTTATTTGTGCAGGCGTTTGCCTAATTCTCTTGGCGCTGTTATGATTGTCAATGTGTTGTCTTGGCCTTTTAAACTTAAATTTGTATGTATGTTTTAACTATGTTTTGTTTTTGTTGTAACTGTGAAGCGCTCTGTGACCATGGTCTGTGAAGGGCACTGTACAAATAAAACTTACTTGCTTACTTACCTATTGTGCTAACTAGCATTACCTGAGACCATTCTGATCAAATCTGTCCATCCTAATTTCAGATGTTGCTACCAAAACCACATCTGAAATGAGAGCTAAGACAAGGACCAACAGAGCTTCAATGGAGGACCAGAGGGACTCAACGAGCTGACACCGGGCTAAATGAGGTAGCCTTGGGGTCCAAAGGTCTCCATCAGACACCTGGTTCTTGTTTAACTACGATACCAACTGGGGTTACCTGACATTCATTCTGGTTGAATGTGTTCATCAATCCTAATTCCTGATGTTGTTACCAAAACTGCATTTGAAAGGCGTACAGCTCAAGCTACAATGAGGAAGTGGGGTGCCGTGATGAAGCACCAGCTGGACCCTTGATGAGACATCACTCAGCTAACACTCAGCTAAAGCCGGGCAGACACTGTGCGATTGTCGGCTCGTTTTGAACCGATTTTCCACTCGTGCGACTATTTTTTCTGATCGGGACGGATTTGACCCAATCGTTGGTCGTGCCTTGTGCAGTAAACGTGGGGTAACGACGAGAGATTAACACCTCACGACGAGAGGGTAACACCTCACGACAAGAGAGTAACACCTCACGACGAGAGAGTAACACCTCACGACGAGAGATTAACACCTCACGACAAGAGATTAACACCTCACGACGAGAGAGTAACACCTCACGACGAGAGATTAACACCTCACGACGAGAGATTAACACCTCACGAAGAGAGATTAACACCTCACGACGAGAGAGTAACACCTCACGACGAGAGATTAACACCTCACGACGAGCTCCCGATCATAAATCGTGTGCTCGCAACAAAATCAAACGTGTTTGAAATCCTGGTGGCTCCTCGTGAATTAATCGCACAGTTGAACCAGCTACGACCCGATTGGAGTCATCCTTTCACAGAGAGCATGCGCAATCTCTGATGTCACGTCAAAAACTATTATTTGTAGTTTAAAGTTTTGCAAATTCACATTACAAATCATGTTTTAATAGCAGAAAAAAAAGACAGCATTTCCCATGTCTGCCCAGCCAATTCCTTGTCCAATCACGGCGTTCATTTATCGCCACACAGAATGGTACAAATTGCTAAAGGCTGATTTATGGTTCAGCGTTACACCAACGCAGAGCCTACGGCGTAGGTTACGCAGCGACCTGCACCGTACGGGGCGCGTCGCCACGTACCGTACACCGTAGGCTACGCCGTCGATTTAACATGGAACCATAATTCAGGCTTAATTCAGGTTTGTTTTTGCTGAGCATCTTCGGTGTCTTCCACTCCTCTTCCACTTCTTTTTGACGTTGCAGTTCCAGTAACAGAAGTCCGACGTGAGGATTATGAACGTATAGTGTGAGCAGACGGAGCATCAGAGCATCGGGTCGTACAGTGTGAGACCATAAATCGTGGGCTGTGAACTTTTGAACTCAGCGATCTAGTCGTGCAGTGTGAGATGGAGCTGAATCAAACGATTTAAAATATCGCACAGTGTATGTCCAGCTTAACTGACAGTAGCCATGGGCTCTTCTGGGCTTTGTCACGGCTGGTGGAGGTCCAGGTGCAGTCCGTCAGTCTGAAAAGGAATGCCACCTTGGAGGGTGGCTCAGTGGGTGGAGCTACCTTAGTGCGACCAACCTGCCTCCTGGAGTAACTGCTGCATCCCGGTTTTCTTCTCTTCCTGGTTTGCATCAGACTGGCGGGCTAGTTGTAGCCCCTCGGTTGGCATACAGATGTTTGAGATTGCAGTTGAGTCACATGAAGGCGACATCCAACATTTGCAGGAAACAGCTGCGAACTGTCGCCAGCATCTCACTGCCAGACTTAGACTGTTTATAGTTTATAGATTTGTTTGGATCCCCATCAGCTACAGCAGAACTGCACCCATTCTTCCTGTGACACATAATACACAGTACATTACAACAAAAAATTAAAAGCAAACCTCAAGAGGTGGCATATAAAAAAGAAAGGAAAAACTGAAAATAAAGAAAAATAAAAAGTAATTCCGTTTAACATTTAGATATAAATAAAAAAAATACATATTCATACATTTTATAACATCAACAAATTCAAACAATGTATAGTTATCATAGTTTGCACCAATAACCATTTTTTAGTAAATATTAATTTGTTTATATTATATTTGTTTATATATATATATATATATATATATATATATATATATATATATATATATATATATATATATATATATATATATATATATATATATATACATACATATACACATATATACATATGTGTACATATTATACATATATACATGTACACATACCCATGTACTATCTACATTATTTATTTATGTAATAATAATTAAATAAGTTTTATATGTATCTATTCAAGAGATAACAATTTGAATTATTTGATGTTAATAATTTGCTTAAAGTATTTGGGAAGTGTGTTCCATGCAGACATCGCTCTGTACATCACCGTTTTTTTTACCATAGTTTGTCTTTATTCTATTTTTGGCAGTGAAAAATTACCTCTGAGAGCGTGTTTTGTGCTGTACTATGATTTTCTGAACTGTAACATAATTTTTGGTCTAGAACTTGCAGGGTTTTTGATATGGATACATTTCTTACAAATATTAATAAAGAATAAAGTAATCTTTCTCTGATGTCTCTTGTAGGGACATCAGAGTTCACACTGATGGAGGTCAGATGTAACAACACCCAACTTATATCTCGTCGTTGTTCCCCACAAAGAAAATTAAATCAATAAAAGAGTACTTAATTGGGAGTTTTCCAGCTCTCACATGGATCAAAGTTGCCATGGAGTTACTGCAAAATAAGGGTCGGGTTGGTTGAGTGGTTTCTTAATGTTTCTGCAGTCATCGGGGCTGTAATAAAAAGCAGCAAACCAAACAAGGGACAGAGTCATCTTTACAAGGCCTGTTGTTGGAGTTTTACGGTTCTTATAATTGTAATAAAAGTTTTACAGATGTGTTTACACTTTGTCGTGGGACTAATTTCATAAACATTTCCAGAACACAGTTTTGTTGGTGTACTGTAAGCTCAGAAGAGTCACAATTAACTGTAACTAAGAGGTTAATAAAAATGAGCTTCCCCTCTGGGATCCGTCCTGCTGTCCCGCTGAAACCCCAATAATGACTGGCTCACTCGCCCGCAGAAACGTCAGGCACTTTTAACGCTTGCCTGCTCTCATAACAAAAAAGCTTTTCTGTAATCTGAAGGACGTGTAAGCGATGGATTGCAGGAATCTGCTGAAGATGCCAGCAGACTTTGATCCATCACAGCGGCCTCTTCTCCGCTTTGGCCGACAGCCACATGTTCAATCTGCGGGCTGGACGCAAAAACGCTGCAAAGAATAAAAAGAAGAGGACTGGTAGAAGTTGGAGAGGTGGGAGAAGAAGACATGAGCAGAAAAGCGAAGGCTGTTCCTCAGCTGCAGCGCTGCTGATTGTCATTGTGTGAAGGCGTGCGGAGAGACCGCATGCTTTTAATCATAACATGCTGTGTTTGCTTTACAACTTCACACTCCAATGATTCGCTTCAGCTCGCCCTGATGAACCTATCTGAGGGGAGGAGAAGAAGAAAATACGGGCATTTTGGAATTTCATGCCACTAGAATGTCACAGAAAGTTGGTTCAGGGTGGTTTTTGTATAGCACTTTTGTATACACACTCTCACTACAGGAAATCACCACTTGCTCTTAAGTGCATGTTTTAGGCTGTGGGATGAAGCCGGAGGACCTGGAGAAACCCACGCAAGCAGGGTGAAAACATGGAAACTCCACACAGAGTTTACCGCCACTGCAGTTGTCAACCGCTGTTGCAAGAGTTTGGGAGTTCACAGCTGCTGCGGTCACTAATCGCTGCTGCAGGGGTTAATCGATGGTGCAGGAGGTAAACTCTGCTGCAGGAATTTACTGCTGCTGCAGGAAGCTGCCGCCAGGTCAGTGTTAGCTGCTGGACGCTCCTTCAGGTTGCCCAGTATGGCTACTACTACTACTACTGTCATTTAGCAGACGCTTTTATCCAAAGCGACTTACATCTGAGAGAACAACACAAGCACAAAATCACAGGAGGATCAGTGCTGGTCAGACTGCTGACAATCCAGTTGGACACAGGTGCCATGCCAGTGCTAGAATATATCCATCCATCCATCCATCCATCCATCCATCCATCCATCCATCCATCCATCCATCGTCTGCCGCTTATCCGTTCCCGGGTCGCGCGGGCATCAGCCTCCGCAGAGATGCCCAGACTTCCTTCACCCCAGACACTTCCTCCAGCTCTTCCGGCCAGCCGAGAGACATAGTCTCTCCAGCGTGTCCTGGGTCTTCCCCGGGGTCTCCTCCCGGAGGGAGGGTTAGGGCTAGAATATAACTTTTTTTATATATACAGTATATAAGAAAGCTACGTCTGAAAGTGCGTGCAGCTTACTAGATGCAGAAGTGCTCCTTAAAGAGCTGAGTCTTTAGCTTGCTCTTAAAAGTAGGTACGGACCTGCAGATCAGACGTTTGATAAGTTGTTCCATCATCAGGGAACAATGGAGGAGAAGAGTCTGATACTGATTTCACACCACGTTGTGGTGGAAGAACCAGGGAGAGTAGCTCTGGATGAAGGAGTGAAGGTAGAGGGAGTGTAGCTCTAAATGAAGGAGTGATGGTAGAGGTAGAGTAGCTCTGGATGAAGGAGCGAAAGTATTGAGGAGCCGTTTGGGTAAGTGTTTGGTAGCCAGAATCAGAGTTTTGAAGTTAATGCTGCAACTGTGAGCCAGTGCAGGGAGATTAGCAGAGTGACATGAGCTCTCTTGGGTTGGTTGAAGACCAGACCTGCTGCTGCATTCTAGATCATCTGCAGTGGCAACAGGGTTTGCACAGTAGCTCGTCCCGGTCAGCTGTTAAAAGTTCAAAATCCGACCAGTCTAGCCAACCTCTGCGTCTCTCAGAGCCCCATCTGCTTCTTCTGCTGCTTCTGTAACTTTCTTGCCATTTGGTCAGGTGTTTTGACAGCCACCTCAACAGCACTGAGCCAGATGAACCACCAGCCGTTCATAGCTTTCCCCCGTGACCCTAGTTCCATCCTGTGTGCAGAGTTTGTAACCATTCTTGCACTTCTGTTACACCGTTCCATATTGCCCAGTCACATGACACTTGTTACTGTTCATCTCTGGTGCTATCTCCCGGTTACCTCCCAGTTATCTCCCGGTTACCTCCCAGTTATCTCATGGTTACTGTACCTCCCAGTTATCTCCAAGTTATCTCCCAGTTACCCCCCAGTTATCTCCCAGTTATCTCCCAGTTACTCCCCAGTTATCTCTCATGGCAGAACAGAGCTATAACAGCGGCAAAACAAAATGTCCCACTGTTCAGTCTCTGCAAAGCTCACACAGCACAGCGGGCCAAGGCACCGCGGAGACAAGCAAACTGAATATGTCAACATTGAGATTAAGGCTTTTCAACTAAGCACTGATTACAGGCCAGATGATCTCAGCCATCTTCAGTCTGGAGGATATATTGTCCACGGGGAAGATTTTGAGTCATCGACCACAGGGCTGTTTACCAGATATCTTTTTTTTGCACAACACAACTTAAACCTGCATTTGAGGATGGAAACGCTAACTGCGTTAATTGACATTTATGGAAGTGTTCATTAGTCCATCAAATTCGTTGAAATGGTGAAATGTCTCAGATGTGTGTCCGCTGCTGGCTTACTGTGTTTTTCTTACATGTTGTCACTGCAAATCTACCAAACATTAGCATAAACTCAAGCAGCAGGCCGACTTGGGCCTATCATGAGCTATTTTTGGCACTTTTGATTTTGCTACATTGCCAACAGAGCCAAATGTGGCTCAAACCTCAAATTGGCTTTGACATGGATTATGTGAAAGGTGCAAAGAGAAAGCTGATTTGGGGCAGGTCTGGTGGTTATGTGGCTGAGTTTTGGCCACCACACTCACCCTGAGTAAACAACGTCATTCTCAAAAGTGGTCCAAAGAAAACATTTGGGTGATGTTTGGGTCAAACATTCTTTGCTTTGTTAACCATCTACTGGAAAGCCACGACAAAATGTCACTACACAAGGACACAGACTATCAAAATAAAACAGGAAACAAGAGCAAACCAGAAAAACAAACATTAACACAAGAGTAGAAACCCAAAACCTAACAGAACCCCTATATCGTGACAGTAGGCTTCTTCTGTTCAAATATTCGTTTAATGCTCAATCAATCGTGCAGTTTCTAAAAGAACGGGTATGTTTGAAAACTATTTTGAGCCTTTGAAAGTCCGGAAGAGCAGAATGTGAGGTTCCTGTACAGTCCTCATTTTCTGTCACGCTGAACTAGAAACTCACACTGAAACAAACCAAACCCTTTACATAACGAGTTCCCCTACTCGCCTGTGGTGGCGCTGCACCAAGAATTACTGAAGGAGGCGGCAAGACAAACAACGAAGAAGGAAAATTGTTCATCGGTGCGTCCGAAATGCCATACTAAACAGTATATACTCAAAAGTATACTTAAGTTCGGCACACTTTTGAGTAAATATCAGTAGTGTGCATTAATTGGGACGTACTACTCAGAGCCACACGGCACTTCCTCCCGTTGGGAGGGGGAATTGTTACCATGGTAACAACTCCTGTCACAGCAGCAGTAGCCGCACCACTCCGCTCTTTCCCATTTATTTTATTTTATTTCATTTAATTTTATTGGCTGCCTGTAGCTGCTCATTTGTAAACTTTGCAAATACATCTACCCACACAATAATGTGATAAATGATGAATCATCTGGTTAATATCTTATGGAAACCAAAGCGAAATCACACCTAATTACTCACATTTGAACTGTAGCGTGATGGTGGTGGAGCTTTGCTTGGTACCGGTAACGTTATCCTCCATTTTTGTTGGTTGCTAAGTATTTACACAGCACTTAGCAACCAAACACCGCTGCATTGCATTGTGGGAAGTTTCTGCTTAGCTAGTGTCCATCAATCCATACTAGTAAATTTCTCCAGAATGAGTATGGATAGTACATACTATTGAGTACGTACTAATGTTTTGGACGCACTAAAAAATCTCACATACTGTTTTTGCTACTCATTAGGGTGGAAGTATGGAATTTCAGACGCAGCTCATATGTTTGGTAATTGCAGCGTGACTTCCTCGCTGGTTAGTTGGCATATTGATCGTTCTTGAGGGTTTGGCAGCAGTTGTGAGGTATTTTTGTCTGACTGTACCTCTATCAGAGCATTTACCTCGTCTTCCCTCTGCAACTGACCAACAGACATTGGTTTAGGTTGTGTTTACCCACAATCTTCTAGGTCGTAATCCACTTCATGCATTTGGTCTGCTTAAAGTGCACCGAGACCCACGTTTTTAGGCAGACCAGAGTCTACTTCTTCGACCCGCTTCAGAGTTTGATTGCGCTGTCACACCTCCACAAATGAACTGGACTTTTCACGCAAAAACAAACTTTGGTTTGTTTAAAGCGGAACAAAGAATGTGAGAATGCAACGTTAGGGTATCTGCTAAACGATAGCATGGACAAGGCCGTTAAACTCTTGATTTGAAGGACTAATTGTGTAGAGTTTAACCTGGTGTTACAGGCCTGCGTGATGTAAGAAAGTCACATGACCTTTGCTCCTGCAAGTGAGCTTGCAGCTGACAGTTAAATTGACCCTTGTTACTGTCAGGACAACTCTTTCCCTGCATGTTTAAAGGCATTTACTGGAGATAAAGCAACCCTATGTTTAGGGCCAGATGGTGATGAGTGTTTATGTAACTCCAAGTGTACAGCAAGTGTAGAAGAAAGGACTGAGAGATTGCGTTATAACGATGGACTGAAGTAATGAAACATCCAGCCGAGTTTTGAAAGCTGCATTTGCACCTTTCAAGTTATCCTCAGCAGCCAAGCAATGACAATAAAACCAAATACAGCAAGCTAAACTAGACTAGACTAAACTAAACTAAACTAGACTAGACTAAACTAAACTAGACTAGACTAGACTAGACTAGACTAGACTAAATTAAACTAAACTAGAATAAACTAGACTAGACTAGACTAGACTAGACTAAACTAAATTAAACTAGACTAAACTAGACTAGACTAAACTAAATTAAACTAGATTAAACTAGACTAGAGTAAACTAGATTAAATTTAACTAAACTAGACTGGACTAGACGAGACAAACGACCAGCCGCTAGACTGTTCGTTTTTAGTCGCCACTTTAATGAGGTCCTGTAATCTGCAAAAAGAGCCCCCTCTAGAAATAATATTATATATATATATATATATATATATATATATATATATATATATATATATATATATATATATATATATATATATATATATATAATCTTTATAAATACAATATAAATAGTCATGTGTGTTGTTTTCCAATTGGACATCTGGATATTATTTCCTGTCTTTTGCTTTCCTGAAGGAATACCCAGATATTGTTAAACTCGATATTTGAGTCTGCTTAGGTTGCAGACCGTTTCCTGTTTAGTTTGATAGCATTATATAAATCCCAGTAAAGAACCTGTGAGTACAACCGCATCTTGACTGAAAGGCTGCGGAGCTGATCTGGAACCAAGTAAACATGTAAATGATATATAGTTGGGACCAACCAGTCACGCATCGCCTTGATAATTCCACCTAAACGCTGGTATTTACAGCACCAGCGTCTGTGGGTCCAATACCAGGAACTGTTCTTGGACCCACAGACGCTGGAGGCAACAACAGGGGCCTTCCTTTAATGTGGGGTTTCCTTGTTTGAATCTACTGCGTGTTTGTGTGTATGTGTGCGCGCGCACACTCATGTCAAAAAGAAATGCCCATCTGGATTCACTCCAGTGTGATCAACAAATTGCTGATCCAAGCTGAATAATCAAAGCGCGACTCTCATGGGATCCATGTGAGCTGGACCGGCCCGCTGCATGCGTCCACGCTGCATGAAGCGGGCCGGAGGGAAGCTGCGCCCCAGTGGAGCAGTGCTCAGAACAAAGGCTCTCATGGAGCCGGTTTGTTCATGAGTTCAGGGACCGCCAGCCACAAACACCCCTTTAGGCTTAAGGGAGCCCCTGAACAAGTGGTTCTGGCTCTACAGAGAGAGAACAGTTGGGACTTGGAGATGGAAATGGATTATGTGGCCCAGATGATGGCCCAGCTGCAGCAGCACCTGAGAGTACTCTCACAAGAAGAGCCTCAGAGTTGCTGGTGCGGCTTCTGAGAAGTGCTGAAGGCTCTGCAGAACCTGTCAAGGTTGGTACCGTTTAGGTTCTGGTCTGTTCAAAATTATCGTACCCAGACTGCTCTCATTCCAAAGCAGCAGAAATGTGGTCTTCTCCAGGAGGAGAGGGATGCAGGCTCTCATAATTTGTTCCTGTGCTTTTACAAAACGTCGGGAAGCAAAAGTTTGTGAACCCCTTGGAACTGAGAGATTCAACACAAACAGACCAGAACTTCATCTTAGACACAATTACAAACACGATGAGCTGACCCTGCGTGCCCATTAAACATTCACAGCACTGAGGAGGAAGTAAGGGAACAAACAGACTAGTTTAACTTAGGGGGGTTTCAGATCTGTGGTCCGTTTGTTTTGTTCCAATTCAGGGGCTAAATCGATACAGTTGTTTTGTTTTTCATTTTTGGCGTTTGTGTTCACATGCAACCATCTGTAGCGGTTCAAAGCTGTTAACAAATGCCATGCGCGAACCAACTGTTCACTCATTGGTCAGAAATCAACGTGGAAGGAGTTTCCTCTTCCGTACCCCGGGAAAAACAACAACTATGGAGCATCGTAAGCGAGTGTGGCTAGTTTGTTTGTCGGTTGCTGTGTGGATTATGTTCTCACTGCAAACGAACCGCTCCAGGTCTGGAATGGAAGCGAGCCGAGACCACCTCTCCTAGGAGATCTCGGCTTGCTTGTTTTGTCCCGCATCCGAGCGCGATTGCCGATCTTTAGGGGGAAACGCTCCCTGTTTCCGAACAACTGCTCCAAAGGGGACAGGTGTGAAAGCACCCTAACTAAGACTGTTTTCACAGTAACACTAATGAAGTTGGTCCCAAGGGACCCTGGGAAGAGTAACTCAGTTGAGCACCAACACCAGCGGTATGGCTTGGGTGAGGTGGTCTCTGTATCAGTGAGACCACCTCACCAGTGGTCTGTTCGTAGTGTGACAGCTCTACGACGCCAGTTCAGCCCAACTCTGGTTCTCCACATGGAGACAGCTGGGCAGTGCATTGTGGGTCGGGTTAGTCCAAAGTGTATATCTTGTCATTGACGCTCCACTTTAGGACAAACATGGAAGTAAATCTTTTATCCGATCAGAGTCCAGAGCATAACCCTTTAGAAGATGATCTCCTGAGTTGCTCAGACATCCTACATATCCGGCAAGGCAAGGCAAGGCAAGGCAAGGCAAGGCAAGGCAAGGCAAGGCAAGGCAAGGCCAGGCCAGGCCAGGCCAGGCCAGGCCAGGCCAGGCCAGGCCAGGCCAGGCCAGGCAAGACAAGGCAAGGCAAGTGTATTTGTATAGCACGATTCAACAACAAGGTGATTGAAAGTGCTTTACAGACATTAAAACATGAATAAAAAGCATGATTTAAAATTTAAACAAAAAAGGAATAGATCAAAATCATATAAAAACCAGTGGCAAAATAGGATCCAGTTTCTAAAGTCAAGTTTAAAAGTTCCAGTTCAGGTTTGGATCTTTGTTCAGATTCAGCTGAGAACAGCTGAGTTTCCAACCTGGACTTAAATACACAGTGTGAGTGTTTCAGCTGATCTGAGGCATTCTGGGAGTTTGGTCCAGACGTGTGGAGCATAGAAGCTGAACACAGCTTCTCCATGTCTGGTTCTGACTCTGGGAACTGATAAAAGACCAGATCCAGATGACCTGAGGGGTCTGGAAGATTCATACTGGGTCAGGAGGTCACTGATGTATTTTGGTCCAGCTCTGAAGCAGCTCTGGAAACCAAAGCCGCTCCAAAACTTTTACGTATTGATCGTCATCAGGGGCGTCTTTCTCACGCCTTCAACACTTACCCTTCTACCATAGATGATGACATCTTTTGAACTATATGCTGATAAAATTTTGCATTTTCCCCTCAGTCCAGTTCAGGCTGGTGGTTCAGTCCCCACCCCCTTCAACATACCCATAATACAGTGAGAGTGAATTAGAAACACATTGTAAAGGGTTATGCAGGCTGTAGCTGAGCTTAAAGGCGCTATGTGAATGCGGGTCACTTACCATTCCTGAGCCTGTGCAGGGATTTCCACCAGAGAATTGCATCGAAATGTAATGCCCTGCTGCCTGAGGACTCGGTTGCATCCATTTGTTATTGCTGGCATGAAGGCGGGTTCCTTGCAAGCAGAGACTTCTCATAATTCTCAAGATCTTTTAATGCAATTTACCAGAGAATTTTAAGTTAAGAGAGAGATTAAGGACTATTTGGATTTGATCCCCAACAGTTCAAATCGGGTTCTAACCCTGTTAACTTTCACCTTCACTCTCAGATCACTCTCTTTGGCCTCCCTGATAAGATCAATGCAGGGGTGCTAGAGAAGTCTGGTCCACAGTCAGACCTCAGATTCTGGAAGAATAACGTTGGTTCTGTCCTGGCCTTGGAACACGGGATTAGCTCTATGCCTTTGCTGGGGACTTGGAGGGAAATTTGGAGTTTGCCCAACTAGTCCACATGTTCTGCGGACTTGAAGAATGTATTTTACTGTGTCGCTTGGTTGGTTGGTTGTGATATTCAAATGAAACGTGTGTGGATTTGGGCGTACGCCCCTGAACTCCAACAACTGGTGTCCAAAACCACAGGACAAAGGGCTCTAGGCTGTAAATTCAAGAACATCTTGACCAGTGAAGATCTTCTTTGGAGTGCATGGCGAACGTTACCAAGGACAACTGCCCTGCAGTTGCAGTGTAAATTGAGGACATGAATCAGTGGCGTAGGCAAAATTATTTTTTTGGGTGGACCAGGACAAAAATGGGTGGGCCATATTGTCCCAGAAAAAGCGGACTTATAAAAACTTTTAAGCAGAAAACATGACAAACAGACTAAAGGTGACAGATTAAAGGTGGTTCATCAATTGCAGATAAATGAAGGGCTAGCCTACTGCAGGTTGACCGGGAGAGAGCGCTGGTGCCGGCAAGCCAGCGGCAGGGCTAACCTCCTCTAGCGGCAGGACTAACCTCCTCTAGCGGCAGGGCTAACCTCCTCTAGCGGCAGGGCTAACATCTTCTAGCAGGGCTAACCTCCTCTGGAGCTGAGTGTGAAGAAGTGGGCTGGGTGGACTCAGTCCACCCAGCCCACAGGCTCTGGCAGTGGCGTGTCTTCTTCAAGTTTTTTTTTTTTTTTAAATAACTAATCAATGAACCCTGTTTAACCGTTCTTGTGGCGATAAAGTCGGCTGCAACGCCGGCTAGCTTGCTGGCTAAAGGCAGCTCAATCTGTCGGAACCAGAGCAATCAATTATGTCCCGAGGCTGGATCCCTACAACTTGTTTCAAAAGTTCCGTTTTAATCAAAAGAAAAAAAATAAAGGCTGGACACAAGTCAACAACAAATCACGTTTATATTTGTACCTTTTCTCATATAATTTAAAAAAATATATTTATGTGAAACACGTATTTTGATCAAAGTTGGCCGGGAGGGCCAGTGAGTAATGTGGGTGGGCCAGTGCCACCCAGGCCCATTACTGGCTACGCGCCTGACATGAATTGATTGTTATACTAAAGATAGGACCCTTGAACATCTTAGTGGTGGGATGAGTTGCGTGCTGCTGACTCATCCTTTCATTAGAGATGAGATGAAAACGCTGCGACTGCTTCAAGGACTGGTAACCAGATACATGTGAGAACATCCCATTCCTGAAACGGATCCCGGGAGAAGCTCCGGTTCATTGTGAAACGGTGATGGGGTGAGTCAACTGAAAAGCTTCACTCACTTGGTTTGGTGGAAATGTTGCAGAACATACCGCTCGTGTCAGACACATTAGTCATTCTTGGCTGCAGTTGGACATGTTATCAGTGTTTTGTTTTGTTTGGGTCGTCCATGATGTCCAGAAACCACAGCATTCCTCAAGCAGTTGTTTCCAATATTGCATAAGTTCAGACCGGTTTATTGCTGCAGTGTAGCTACGAGCCTGACGGTAAGGCACGTCCTACATGTCCAATCATCATGTTCACCTGGGTCGTGTCATTTTAAAGTATTTGGAGCGAGTCCACATTTGCGATGTCAGTGATGGTCTGCAGGTTTCTCTGAGGTAATGAGGTAACTGAGGTTCATGCACACGTATCTACCCTGCCACTGTTTGGGTTTAACATTTGACTGCCACTAGGGGAGTTTTTACCTGCTACTGTTTATGTAATAATTGCTCGGGGGTCACGTTCCGGGTCTCTGGAAAGATCCTAGAGACAACTTGTGTTGTATATAAATAAAGTTGAATTGAAGTGATTCCAAAAGGGAAATTATGTTGTTGCAGTGCAAATTTGAAAAAAATGTGTATACAACCGTAAGAAAATAGAGACTAAAGTTAAATTAAAATGAACATAAGTAGAAAAACTGTAAGTCCCAAGAATCACAAATGCATCAGAGGGTTGTGTTTGTCTCCTGGGAACAGCTGTAGTGACACTGCAGCATTTAGCAGGTACCTCGGGGAACTGTCTCAGCAGACGGCAGGGCCGGAGAAGGACGTCCACCTGTTCATCATCTGGGGTGTAGATGTGCTCCTTCACAGTCACATGTCCAGGGCTACGCCATCAGTCGTAACAAGCACCGCAAGCACACAAGTACACAAGTTTCATATTTTTTTATTTTCTTACAACTGTCTGCATATACTGTATATGGTGGGTAAGTGCCACAATTGCCCAAAATAACCCCTTGTTTATATGCCGTTTGATGTTGCAGAAGATGTATGTGAGGGTGGAAGACGTGTCCTTTACCTCTGGACAGTCTGATCTAATGAACTTAATTAGGACCTGAGACTGATTCTGTCATAAGGCTTTTCCACCAGCTCAAAATTGGTGCTGGTGCTAGAGTCAACCCTACGTTACTTGTTACGTCACCAATGTGCAAGCAAGAAATCCCTCAAAGGAGCACAACGCCTAAATATCTCCAGGAAAAACCATTATTATTGCATTAAACAATTTACTTTACCTCCGAAGAATCCCCCACAGGGGTTCCTTTATTTCTCTTTGTGAAAAGGTGTCATGGAAACGCGACTAGTGAACATCCTGGCCCTAGAAATCTTGTTTGGAGTTAGGAACTGACATCATGCAAGGTTCCACCATCAACATAAACAGCGTTTAGGTTTTAGGATGAAAGTATGTCTTTTTATGAGGAGGTAGGAGAAATAGACACCGTCAGTGCAGCCTTACGATGGAGTGCAGACCTGTTTAGCGTTTACCGAGGCTCTTCACCCCAGGAGAGCTGGAAGAGGCTCCAGAAGATCCTGACTAGGAAAGAGGCTGGGATGGATGGATGGATGGATGGATGGATGGATGGATGGATGGATGGATGGATGGATGGATGGATGGATGGATGGATGGATGGATGGATGGATGGATGGATGATGGATGGATGGATGGATGGATGGATGGATGGATGGATGGAGGGATGAATGGATGCATGGATGGATGAATGGATGGATGGATGGATGGATGGATGAATGGATGGATGGATGGATGGATGGATGATGGATGGATGAATGGATGGATGGATGAATGGATGGATGGATGAATGGATGGATGGATGGATGGATGGATGAATGGATGGATGGATGGATGGATGGATGATGGGTTGGTGGATGGATGGATGGATGGATGAATGGATGGATGGATGGATGGATGGATGATGGGTGGATGCATGGATGGATGGATGGATGGATGGATGGATGGATGGATGGATGGATGGATGGATGGATGGATGGATGGATGATGGATGGATGGGTGGATGGATGGATGGATGGATGGATGGATGGATGGATGGATGGATGGATGATGGGTTGGTGGATGGATGGATGGATGGATGGATGAATGGATGGATGGATGGATGGATGGATGGATGGATGGATGGATGGATAGATGGATGGATGGATGGATGGATGATGGATGGATGGATGGATGGATGGATGGATGGATGGATGATGGATGGATGGATGGATAGATGGATGATGGGTGCATGGATGGATGGATGGATGGATGGATGGATGGATGGATGGATTGAGTCATGGATGGATGGATGGATGGATAGATGGATGGATGGATGAATGGATGGATGGATGGATGGCTGGATGGCTGGATGGATGGATGGATGGATGGATTGAGTCATGGATGGATGGATGGATGGATGGATGGATGGATGGATGGATGGATGGATGGATGGATGGATGGATAAAAATCAAAACCAATAATATGAATGTCCAATGATGTCCAGGATTTCTTCTGCATCCGTTGGAACTGGTCCAGGAAACCAAAGTCCAGCCCAGAGGAGCTAGCCTGAATCTTCGTATTGAAGAAGTTGTTTCAGGTTATCACTGTCCTACAGCAGAGTTGTTGTCAGAACAGTCTCCAGACATGTACGTGTGCCGGGGAGGAGTGCAGCACGTTAAAGCTACTACGGACAGTAGACCTGCAGTCTTTACAGTTGCAGCAGAGGTGATTAGAAGAATGCAGGTGATCCATCAGACGCTGTCAGGCCTGGCCTCCTGGCTCCTTCCTCTCTTCCCTGCAGCTTACACAGGAACACATGTGGAATCTGAGCGTGATAAATGGATGTGGAAACTGTGAGAAGGGCGCCCACACGTCCTTATCTCTGCCCCGCGCAGCATCCTCACACGGCTGGTTCCCATCTGTCAGCTGCTGCACCACGGCAGCTGTTAGGGGAGGTTACGCTCACTTTGTTTGACGTAAACTTTAGTTTCTGTGTTTGGCTGATACGTGGGAGTAGTGTCAACAGGTCAACAGAGGCCTAGAGCCTACCGGATTCTGGATTTGTTACTCAAACATACAGTAATACACGGTTCTAACATGTTTGTATGTATGTATATTTCGTACAAGCACTCAGGTTGGCCTTTGTGTGATTACTTTGACAGGAGCATCCAAGAGCCTTAGATCGTTACAAAACTCAGCTGCACATGTGCTGATGAAGACCAGAAGGCAGGCTCACATTACACCAGTTTTAGAATCGCTGCACTGGCTCCCTGTCCGCTTCAGCATCGATTTTAAGGTTCTCTTATTAGTTTTTAAATCTCTTAACGGTCTTGGGACTTCTTATCTGTTTGATCTGCTTTTACCCAATAAACCCTGACGGACCCTGAGGTCATCCGGCACCGGCCTTTTAATCATTCCCAAAGTTAGAACCATAACCCACGGTGAGGCATCATTTCACTACTACGGCCCACGTCTGTGGAACAGGAGAACCTCAGGGACCAGAGACTGGTGATGCTTTTAAAAGCAGACTTCAGATTCACCTTTTTAAATTGGCTTTTAGCTGATTCCTTTTAGTCTTTCTTGTATACCCTTGTTTTAACTAGCTGTTCTTGTTGTAACCTGAGCACAATGACAATAAAGTCTATTCTATTCTATTCTATTCTATTCTATTCTATTCTATTCTATTCTATTCTATTCTATTGTTTTAACCCAGGTTCTATGGTCTTATGGTTTTAAATGTTTCCTATGCTTCACCTACTTTTGGGATTTTATGTTATACTTTTAAACTCTTTTGGTGTGTATTTTAACTTCATAGCCTATCTTATCTTGCTTTCTTTTAGCTTTTAGCTCCGGTGTTTTCCTCATGGGGAGCATTAATAAGTTTTGTTTGTTTAACATTTGACGTAAAGCACTTTGAGTTGCATTTTATATATGCATGAAAATCACTATATAAATAAAGATTGATTTGATTTGATTTGATCAACACAAGTGTTTTTTACATCAGCCGTGCTACACCACGTCATGTTTTGGATGTCGTTTTTTAAGGCACGTCTGGTTGTTAGATCCTTCAGTCCTCTGTACCAGTCTGTTGTGGTGAAGAAAGAGCTGAGCCAACAGGCAAGACTCAGTTTATTGGTCGATCTAGGTTTCTTACCCTCACGAGGAACTGTCAAGAACTGTGGGTAGGGACCAAGACAAGAAGACAGCGAACTCGAGTGGCTGGTTTCTGGGCAGCCTCATCCTCAGCCTCGTCCTCAGAGACAGGGTTGATAGGTTTGGCCACTCAGAATCTTGGAGTGGAGTCCTCCGCAGAGATAAAGCCAGTTGAGGTGGTTCATCTGGTTGGGATGTCCAACTGAGAGATGTCTCAAGGCCGACCCAGGACTCGCTGGAGAGATTACAGTTCTCGGCTGTCGGGCTGGCCTGGAAATCCAGGCCAGATATATAGTTGTTATACAGAGATTTATCAACTACAATGCCAGAAACTAAAAAAGCACTTGTTATCTCTGGATGTTATGCTGGTTGTAAGTGCAAGAAACACTTAAGTTAAAGAATGAGTTTTTTGCTAAAACCAGCGTATCCATGGTAATGGATAACTGGGGGAGTACACAATCTGGTGGACGACAAGCCTAGGCGTGCTAGTCGTTCAGATTGGATATAGCCTCCTGCGACAAGAACGTGAACAACGCCGGTTGCGCAATAGTCTTTATTTTGGCCCTTATTCCACACTATGGAGATAGGTTTACTCTTGAGAGTTTACATTGCGACTATTGATCATTTTTTTATTGTAATATATATTTTCTTCATGCTTGACCTTTCCTCCTCACCAATGTAGATAATTGCTGGATAATATCATTAAGTAGACGGCACCAGATGTGTCACATGGCATTACTGTGGCTTTACTTCACAGAGAGCAAATAATGGCTCAGCTCTGGCTTTTGTCTGCTGGTGTGCTGGACGAACCGACACCTCCTTTAACCCTAATCTGACATCATACCTGTTTTGGTTTCACCCTTCACCTGGTATAAATGAAAGGCAGGACTCCAAATGCTCGTTCCAGACTCCGTCATTATCCTTTCACTTATTAATTCTTAGGCACATCAAGGGGCGAGCTCGGTATTTTCTCCTGACAAAGGGTGTTTCATTTCTGAAGGCAGCACTTTTATTCAAGAGACAGCCACTTTTGTAAGTTCTGTGAGTTCTTTTGGATGAAAGCCTGAAGAAACACTTAATGCTGATCTCATTTTGCCTTTCTTTGTTTCGTAACTTTGGCAAAAGCTTAGGAAGTCAAACATGCTCCTAGCATGGTTTTCAATAAAACTGACACGGCAGACAAAGATGGATGAAGCCTAACTGACTGGATGAGGGCGTGAAAGATGTTTCCAGACACTGTCCTCCCCTTTTTCATGCAGATAAAAATCAGAGGTTTTATTCGCACGGTTTGTTCCAGAGGTTAGAGATCCAGATGAGGGAAATCCAACTGTTATGTGTAAAGGCAATCGAAATAATAACGAGGATTTGTACATCTGCATAAACTATAACTATATCCTGCACAGTCACTAGGACTTCATCGGGATGGGAGGCTTCTTCCTAAGATATGAGTATAAATGTGTCTGGGAGTCATCAGTCTAAAGTTACACAATCTGTCCAAAAATGGAGACAGTTTAGTTCTGCGGCTGCGCTTCGTCCAGTCGACAACGACTGGTCCTTCTAGAGTTTGGGACTTTGGACGGCTAAGTCCGGCCACCGATCCGGGTTAATGCCCGTCATTAGTGAAGCCCCACCCCTTTGCCATGTTCTAACAGAAACCACCACCATCAGACGTGGAGCATCACCTTCTGTCAAACAGAAGGTTTTTGCTAGATTTTATGCAGGTACAGTGATTTTCTGTCGGCTGAAGGTTCCATGTTGTACTTTTCGTGTCGATGAGGTGCCACCATGGAGTCATTTTGATCCTCTTTTCTGTTGGGTCTCCTGCACTGCTCCCTGCTCACTCTTTTGCTACTGGATACCTTATTATGGCACTTCTACACTAGTACCTACTCAGCCCGACTTGACTCGCCACGCCTCGTCTTGACTCGATTCGCCTTGCCCTAATTTAATTTAGATACCCAGAGGAGAAGTAGGCAGGATTGGAGCGAAGCTGCTGTGACGTATTTGATTGTTTTATCTAAACGGAGAAGACAACAACAATAAAGATGTAGAACATGGAAGAGATGATATATTCAATTCAATTTCAATTCAATTTTATTTATATAGCGTCTAATACAACAGAGTTGTCTCTAGACGCTTTACAGAGACCCATACCCAGAACATGACCCCCGAGCAGTTATTACATAAACAATGGCAGGTAAAAACTCCCCTAGTGGGAGAAAAACCTTAAGCCAAACAGTGGCAAGGAAAAACTCCCCTTTAGGAGGGAAGAAACCTTGAGCAGGACCAGGCTCATAAGGGGGAACCCTCCTGCCGAGGGCCAGACTGGTGGGTCAGGGACGGCAACAGCACAGCAGGCAGGTGGAAGCAGCAACGGGATGACCAGGGGTGGGGACCGCAGGCCGGCACGCAGCTCCCGAAGCTCCGGCCCAATCAGCAAGTCCCAGGTTGGGGTGCAGGGTCGGGGAAAGACTTGTGCTCCGTAATGCAAGCTACAAGCCACCCACGAGCACCTGCAATATATGGTCGTTCCTTATCGCCCGTCTACATCCCTTTTTATTTCCCTCCACATCTGCACCTCCGAGTTGTAAAAAAAGTATCTACTCAGCACGCCTCCACCCGCCTCCACCCCTAGCGCAAAACCGAGGCAAGGCGGGTCGAGTCGGGCTGAGTAGGTACTAGTGGAAAAGCGCCATGTGAACCAGTCAGACGTGTTACCGCCATCACCTTGCCATGGTGACAGAGACAATTGGAGGATGTTTCTTATTGAACTTACTCATGTCTGTGGGAGTGAACCAACATTGGCGGGAATAATCTGGGCTTGGAGTTTGGTGGACCAGTCTGCTGGTAGCATCCATGCTAGTGGAAGCAGAAAGCCCCTTCAAAAGAAAATCTCTGGAAGCTCCTTGTACAACTGCTATTTCACACTTTTTATTGCTTAATCAGCCTAAAAACATAACCCATAACAGTTTAAGACGATTTTGAACCTTTGAAAGTCAGGAGAGCTACATGTCTATCGGAGCCCTGGCCTGTGATCCTGTGATGCATCACAGTTGCTTTTTCTTTCTTTGTGTCAGTGTCTGACCTCATCACTTAACTGATGTTGCTGCCATACCTGTTCACGTCATGAAAACTCTCCCTGGGAACTGGATCAGTTCAGAGCTGCGAGACCACCATCATGGACCAGGAAGACCACGGTTCACAAGACCTGCAACAGCACCAGCACCCACGTTCTTCCTCTCCTCTGACGTCTTCTGTCAAATGGCATCTACTGTAGAGACACTGTCTTCTGCTTTCATTGGTGTCCCCACCTGGTTCCCACAAATGCATGTATATTATTAATAGAAAAAGGACGTCAGTTATTTAGGACCTTGTGATGTCCATCTTCCATCTCACAACCCATGCAAGCTCTGCAGCCACCAAGGTCAGGCCAGGACTGCAGGGGTCAGTCTACTGGAGCCCCATCTTGGCAATGTCTGTAGACTGTCTCAACATTTTCTCATTGAAGAACTTCACGGACGTCCCTAGAACAGATTTTGATTAATCGAAACCTTTATTGTCCCCTCAGGAGAAAATCAGTTGTGGCCTTGAAACCAGCAGATGCCCTTCTAACATCTCAGAGTACTTGTCTGCATGACTACTGCCATCATGGAAACGGACATTTGGACAACCCCAGACCATCACAGAGTCTGGATTCTGGACTGGTTGATGATGCTGGTCTGGTCTGGGGAGGAATCCTGATTCATCTGTCCACAAGTCTTCTTCGTCTGATGGTCCATCCCAGGTCTCTCTGAGTGTAGGAGAATGAGTTTACAGAAATGTAAAAATAACACAGGTACAGGATAATGTCTGTTATTCGCTGGTCTTCCTTTTACAGTTGGAGCCCCGAAGCTCTAGCAGCCAATCTCGACCTGGTGAAGGGAGTTGAGAGTCTCTGCCCTCAGATTTTGGAAAGTCAGGTTGATTGAAGTGAGCAGAAATACTTCAGCAAGTTCTTAATGAGGTGGCCAGAAGGACTCTTCCAGCCAGTGGAGAGGCATGCAGTTCCTCTATTGACCACTAGGGGCAGGATCTGGACCTATGGTTCCTCCACTGATTCTCAGGGTCACGATCTGGACGTGCGGTTCCTATACCACCAACTGGGACCACAATCTGGACCTGCAGTTCTTCTACCGACCACTGGGATCTGGATCCAGATCTGCAGATCCTCTACTGACCCCTAGTGCCTAAAGGCCCTGACACACCAAGCCGACTGTCGGCCATCGTGCCGTCGATGAGCGTCGGTGCGCGTCTGTCGGCCTAGTTTCCCCGGTGTGTCCCGCACGTCGCCACAGGTCAGCCGCCCGTGGGCAGCTTTTCAGCCGATTCGACATGTCTAAACGTGTCGGCCGTCGGTCAAACAGCTCACTATGTGATTGGCTGTTCAGGTAGCGAATCAGTGCACGAGAAGAGAAACGGAAGTGACGAAAGCAAACAAACAGCTTCCGGTTTTCCCTTGTTTTTGAGTGAATACAGACTACCGCTGCCTGCTGGTATGGAGGGGAATTACTTCTCACGCATGCGCAGAACGTACGTGCTAGTTGGCCGTTGGGTGTCGTCTTTGCGGTGTGTCCAAGTGCTTCTTTTTGAGCCCGACACAGGCGACACGAGGTGACACAGCAGTCGGCCGAGAGCGGGCGATGTCGGGTGGGTGTGTCCTCGGTTTAAGATGAAAGAACCCTATCAGAACCAGAACCAAACAGAACAAACATCGTTCATTCTTTCTTTTGAGAAATTAGAAAAAATCAATTGGTCACGTAAAAGATGAAACATCAAAAAAGTTAATTCACCTGCAATTCTATTTCGTTTCAGTTCGCTTTGAATCATTCATTTTTGTCTTTATTTAGTTTTAGTTTTTAACCAGATTATTTTTTCCTGTTTAGGTCTCAGTTTTCCTTAATTCAATTCAAGTCAATTCAATTTTATTTATATAGCGTCTATTGCAACAGAAGCAATTATTACATAAACATAACATAAAAAATGGCAGGTAAAAACTCCCCTAGTGGGAGAAAAACCTTAAGCCAAACATTGGCAAGAAAAACTCCCCATTTTATACGCAAGTAATAACATTTTGAATCAGATTCTGAGTTTTACAGGGAGCCAAAGGAGCAAAGCTAACACTGGAGAGACGTGGTCTCTCCACTGTTGATCATGGCATTTTACGGCACAGGTTAGAGCATGTTGTTGGGATTAAAGGGACAGCTCTACGTTGGTTTAAATCATATCTATCTAACAGGTTCCAGTTTGTTCATGTACATGAGGTTTCTTCAGAACAGTCAAGGGTCTGTTATGGTGTTCCGCAGGGTTCAGTGCTAGGGCCAATCTTGTTCAGTTTATACATGCAGCCGTTGGGAAGTATAATCCAGAATCACGGCATACACTTTCATTGCTATGCTGATGATACGCAGCTCTATTTGTCTATGAAGCCGGATGAGACAGATCCGTTGGTTAAACTTCAGGCATGTCTTAGGGACATCAAGGACTGGATGTCCAGAAATTTCTTTCTTCTAAATTCAGATAAAACAGGTTATCATTCTTGGTCCAGAGCATCTTAGGAAGGGACTAGATGGTGTGCGATGGCTTCCAGTGCAACTGTGAGAAACCTTGGTGTTGTTTTCGATCAGGATTTGTCGTTTAAACCATATGTTAATCAGGTTTGTAAAATAGCGTTTTTCCATCTCCGTAATATTGCAAAAATTAGGAAAATCCTCTCGCAGAGTGATGCAGAAAAACTAGTTCATGCGTTTGTATCTTCTAGACTAGATTACTGTAATGTGTTGTTAGCAGGATGTCCAAGTAATTTGCTGAATAGGCTCCAGCTGATCCAGAATGCAGCAGCACGAGTGCTGACAGGAATCAGCAGGAGAGACCACGTCTCTCCAGTGTTAGCGTCGCTCCATTGGCTACCTGTAAAATTCAGAATTCAATTTAAAATTTTATTACTTGCATATAAAGCCCAAAACGGCTTAGCTCCGCAGTATTTACAAGATTTGATAGTGCCTTATGTTCCTGGCAGAGCTCTCCGCTCCCAGGGTGCAGGTTTACTCGTAGTTCCTAGAGCAGGGGTTCCCAACTGGTCTCACTCTGGGACCCACATTTTCCCATGGTCAGTAAGTCGCGACCCACTTTTATAGTCCTTCAAACTACGCAAATGTATTTTTTAAAAAGCCTTTGAAAACTCAAGTCTTTAACATTTTATACTCATTTTTATTGAGCAAAGTGCGTTTAAAAACACCAGAGAACCATGACAACTGCATACAGAATTGAATGAAATGAGTATCAAACATGAAGTATCAAAATGGAGACCAGCAAAATGAGATATTTGACATCTATCTCTGCATTCAAGGCACATTCAGAAGGAGGAGGACCATGCAACTGCATGCAGACAAAAGTGAATATCAAATTGCACAAGACCCACAAAACAAACAAGGTCCCTCCATTCAGGCCACATGAGGAATACCATGACAAGTGAATAAAATAATCAAAAGTGCACAAAGTAATTATGGCCACAAAATTATATATTTCACTTATATGTACGCCTATTCAGAAATAATAAGGAACTTAGGAGGACCATTACAACTGCATGGACAAAAAGAAAAAAGAAAATAATAAAATAAATATCAAACAATAATTAAAGATCTACAAAGCAAGATCTATTCACCTAACCTGTCATTTGGGGAAGTCAGTGAGACAGCTGGTGGTTTATTTTTGATGAGAGTTTCAAAGTCTGGGAGGACAGTAGACAGAGCTACCCTCAGATCATGCTCAGTGTCCAGTCTGTTTCTCTGCTTTGATTTGAGCTGCAACATGGTGGAAAAGCCACTTTCACACAGATAGGTTGTGCTGAATGGTAGGAGCGTTTTGACTGCAAGAGTCGCGAGGGATGGATACTCACTCATCACATCGTTGCACCAGAAGTGGGGAAGGGTTACCTCGCCAAATCTCTTTTTCATCGTCTGGTCACATGACAGCTCCACCAGCTGATGCTCTTCGTTGCTCGGCAACGTGATGCTTTCCATGTCGTTGCAGAAGGGGTCGCGTATCCAAGCATCATTATCTCTGTATTTCTCAGGGAAGTAGTTGTCAAACCGAGCTTGAAGTTTAGTAAGATGCGCACTGAGGGTTTTTTTCAAGTCATTTTTGGCCGAAGTGTCCAGCTGCTGTACTTCATGGCAAGCACTGGGAAACATGTCCAGTCTGTCTTTGGATAAATGATTTACCCACAGTTTGATCTTTATCTGGAACGCAGCGATTTTGTCGGACTGTTCAAAAATATTGTTTCCTCTTCCTTGCATAGACACATTTAATGCGTTCAGGTGCTCAAACACATCAGCAAGATATGCAACTCGTGCCAGCCAGATTTCGTTGTCAAACAGTTCAGCATATGGGGAGTTATTTGTTTATTGTTTATTTATTGAGATCCCCATTAGCTGCAGCAGAAACTGCAGCTATTCTTCCTGGGGTCTTAACAAAGTAATGCAATACAAAAGAAAACAAAATAGAAAAAAGAACTTAAAAAATAAAAATACAGAATAAGAGCAAGAAGAAAAGAAAATATATATACCGGTATATACAAAATCAAGATATTTTAAGAATCAAGACAATAACAGAAACCAAGTCAACTGTATCCTCCCCACATATACCTAATATATACCTAGTATATACATATATATATATATATACACATATACATATATATACATACATACCTATACATGCATACACACATACATATACCCATCATATAATATTCTATCATATCTAACATTCCAAGTCAGTTCTATATTATATTCACACAGACATATATATATATATACATATATATATATATATATATATATATATATATATATATATATATATATATATATATATATATATATATATATATATACACATCCACACATACATACATACATACATATGTATACACACATACATACATACACACATACTCATATTTATCTATTATATAATGACACTACTATGCAATAATACCATTGTATCTCATGTACTAAAACAATCATATTACATACACAACTATTCCATACCGAAACCATTACTTGGATAGATGTTTTTTAAGTAGTATTCTGAATTGATTATTGTTAGCAAGTTTTACATGATTGGGTAAAGAATTCCATTCTTTCATTCCTCTATACAGGACTGTACGTTTGATGGCATTAGATCTAACCTTAGGTATTGTAAAATTTTCAGTTTTTCAGTTGCATGTCTAGTGTTGTGACAGTGATTTTCTGCACTAAAAGAGAGGTTATTAAACAAATCATATGGCTTTTTTAAAACAGATATGTTTCTTATCACAATCAACAGTGAGTATATGAGTCTGTCTTTGACCAATAACCAGTTGAGTTTTTTGTGCATAGAGATGATGTTTGTCCTATTGTCGCACTTGAGAATAGTGCGGGCAGCTCTGTTTTGTATAATTTGTAAAGCATTCAACATTTCACCATTAGCACTGGACCAAACTGCTGGGCAATAGTCAAGGTTTGCTAGTATAAGTGATTGAATAGCTGTTTTTAAAATCCTATGATTCATATAGAATGCATGTCTTCTTACAATAAATATACCCCTCCCCATCTTTGTAATGATATTAGAAATATGTTTTTTCCATGAAAGTTTGTTGTCTACTATTACTCCCAGAAGTTTGGTTTCATCCACTTGTTTTATGATGATATCATTGACCTTGATATACAAAACAGGATTCTTATCAATATTATGATTTGCCCCGATAATCATACAATTGGACTTTGATAAATTTAGGGCTAGCTTGTTTGCTCTGACCCATTCCGCTATACTAATTAATTCGTTATTTATAATAATTTCTAATTCATTATTAGTCTTTGCAGAAGCATATATAGTCGAGTCATCCGCGTACATCACTGTATTCACTTTTTCTAGTGCCCATGGTAAGTCATTCGTAAAGATTGTGAACAGTAAAGGACCAAGACAGCTTCCTTGAGGAACTCCACATGTTATGGTTTTGTTTTCTGAGTAGCTGCCATTAAAAAACACAGATTGCGTCCTGTTGGACAGATAACTGTAGAACCAGTTGAGTGCAGATTGCTCAAAGCCGTAACAAGCCAGTTTTTCTAATAATATGTTATGATCTATAATGTCAAAAGCCGCTGAAAAGTCTAGAAATACAGCACCAATCATGTTTTTCATTTCAATTTCCCTCAGCCAATCATCAGACATGACGGTCAACGCCGTTGCAGTGGAGTGAGCCTTTCTATATGCATGTTGTGAAGTACTGATTACTATTCTCTGAGAGGAAGGTGGCGATTTCTGTTTTAAGTTCATAAAAACGTGACAACACCTTACCCCGCGATAGCCAGCGGACTTCTGAGTGATACAACACTTGCATGTGCTCGGAGCCCAAGTCTTTACACAGCTTTGAGAAGCAGCGGCTGTTTTTTGCACTCCGTTTTATGTGGTTCACAACTTTGATGACATCTTTCAAAGCCTCGTCGAGCTCCGGCACCATATCCTTGGCCGCCAGCGCTTCACGGTGCAAAAAGCAGTGGTTCCACGTCGCATTCGGTGCTCTGTCCAGAATTTGCTTCACCACACCGGAATGTTTCCCGGTCATGGCAGCCGCGCCATCAGTTGTGATTCCCACGCAGTATTCCCAGCTCAGGCCCACTGAGCTCAAATACAAGTCCACACTGTTGAAAATGTCCTCTGCCTTTGTAGTGGTAGGGAGATCTCTGCTGCAGAGAAACTGTTCCTGCAAATCACCATCCAAGATGTGTCTCACATAAACCAACAAAATAGCATGGCTAGATACATCGGTGGATTCGTCCATCTGCAGGGCATAGTAGGGGCTTGCTTGGACGTGGGCTGTGGTCTGTTCTTTAATATTACCAGACATGTCATGAATACGTCGAGCTATAGTATCATTGGACAGCGGTATGGTTTTCAGCTTGTCGGCCGCTGATTGACCCATCACCTCTCTCACCATATCCATTGCTGCAGGTAAAATAAGCTCTTCGGCTATTGTGTGGGGTTTCTTTGCCTTGGCAATACGGTGAGCTACGTGGTAAGAGGCACGGAGAGCTTCCTCTTGTTTGGAGCAAGACGCTGTCAGACACTTGTGTGAAGTCCTCAGCTTCTGGAGTTGTCTTTTGAAAAAACTCCACTGGCTTGTCTTTCCATGCAGGATGTTTAGTATCCAAATGGCGCTTCAGTTTCGATGGTTTCATGCTCTCATTTGCAAGCACTTCACTACATACAACACACTGGGGTTTCTGCCCCTTAATATCCTCAATGTACGAAAATCCGCATTTTAAATACACCGGGTCATATTTACGCTTCGCCATTGCAACACAGACAGTGAGCGTCAAGTGGCAGTTACCATGGCTACCGCCTAGGCGGCTGCACGTGTCAGACGAGTGCCTTTCAAAATAAATCATTTTTCAAAATAAAAGACATGTCAAATTTTTAATTAAAAAAAAAAAAAAATTCAATTTTTTTTTTTTATTTTATTTTTTTTTTGACCAGCTGTCCGCGACCCACCCAGAACGGGTCCGCGACCCACTTTTGGGTCGCGACCCACCAGTTGAGAACCACTGTCCTAGAGTATCTAAATGTAGATTTGGAGGGCGGGCGTTCTGCTATCAGGCACCATGACTTTGGAACCAACTTCCAATCTGGGTTAAGGAGGCTGACACCACCTCCACCTTTAAAACTAAACTTAAAACCTTTCTGTTTAGTAAAGCCTATAGTTAGTGTTTAGTAAACCTCTAGCTGGTGTTGGTAAATCTTTAGGTAGTGTAAACTCTAGTGTGTTAGAGTCAGTAGTCATAGTTGCAGCTATAGAACAAAACTATAATAGTTAGTCTCAAATATAGATTCGCGGTAGATGCTATAGGCTTATGCTGCAGGGGGGCACCGACATGATCCGCTGGGCGGTGCCTCTCACCCTTCTTCTCCTCTCCTTTTCCCTGCCTCTCTTCTCCATTTCCATTTTTATTTATTATAAATATCTCATAGCTATCATTTTTGTCCATCTTTCCTGTAGTTTCTTGTGCCGGCCCCCCTTTTTTCTCTTTTGTGCATGTTTGCAGGCTGGAGCCTCGGGAGCTGCGTTCTGGCCTGTGTTCCCGGCCCCCCCCCCCCCCATCCCCGGTCATCCCGTTGCTGCTTCCACCTGCCTACGTGGATGTCTGCTGTTGCTGCTTCCGCCTGCCTGCACCCCCCCTGGTCATCCCGCTGCTGCTTCCACCTGCCTGCTGTGTGCTGCTGACGTCCCTGACTCCCCCAGTCTGGCCTTCGGCAGGAGGGTCCCCCCTTATGAGCCTGGTCCTGATCAAGGTTTCTTCCCTCCTAAAGGGGAGTTTTTCCTTGCCACTGTTTGGCTTAAGGCTTTTCTCCCACTATGGGGGTTTTTACCTGCCATTGTTTATATAATAACTGCTCGGGGGTTTATGTTTATGTTCATGTTCTGGATCTCTGGAAAGCGTCTAGAGACAACATCTGTTGTATTAGACGCTATATAAATAAAATTGAATTGAATTGAATTGAATTGAATTGCTGATTCCTGTCAGCACTTGGGCTGCTGCATTTTGGATCAGCTGGAGGATATTCAGCAAATTACTTGGACATCCTGCAAAAAAATGTATAGACATCCAGTGCTTGATGTCCATAAGACATGTCTGAAGTTTAACTAACGGTTCTGTTTCATCTTGCTTCATAGACAAATAAAGCTGTGTATCATCAGCATAGCAATGAAAGTGTATGTCGTGATTCTTGATTATACTTCCCAATGGCTGCAAGTATAAACTGAACAAGATTGGTCCTAGCACTGAACCCTGCGGAACACCATAACAGACCCTTGACTGTTCTGAAGAAACTTCATGTACATGAACAAACTGGAACCTGTCAGATAGAGATGATTTAAACCAACGTAGAGCTGTCCCTTTAATCCCAACAACATGCTCTAACCTGTGCAGTAAAATGCCATGATCAACAGTGTCAAAAGCAGCACTGAGGTCCAGTAGAACCAGTATGGACACCAATCCCTTATCTGAGGTCCAGTAGAACCAGTATGGACACTAATCCCTTATCTGAGGTCCAGTAGAACCAGTATGGACACTAATCCCTTATCTGAGGTCCAGTAGAACCAGTATGGACACTAGTCCCTTATCTGAGGCCATAAGGAGGTCATTCGTGACTCAAACCAGTGCTGTCTCTGTGCTATGATGGATTCTGAACCCTGACAACTACCCTGTAACTACCTTTTCCAGAATTTAACATACAA
>NC_084590.1:6902326-6927326 GCF_033807715.1 Cololabis saira | reverse complement strand
AATAACAATTTCATTGTGTCCAGAGATGACTGCAACAATAGTTTCACTGTTTTCAGTGAATGAAGGGAAAACTCATGGCTGGAGGCAAAGCAATGCTTAAACTTCACAGAAATGACAATTAGCTGAAGGTAGGGGGGGCGTTGTGGGCTGATCCATCCGACAGGCTGAAACATTCCTTGTTGAGTCCGCAGGACTCTCATAAGCTGGGTCCTCATCTAGGTGAGCCACAGGGCAAAAAGTAGCAGGAACAGCCTCCTAACAGCCATGTCAGTCATCCATCCTCAGGCTCAGACCAGTGGAGGCCCGGCGTGTCAATGACAGATGCCAACCACACAAACTCTGTGTGTCTCTCTGTTAGAGTACACCTTGTTGCTTCAACAGGTGCTAAAACATCCAGGTGTGTGTTTTCACAATGCCAAGAGGGAAACATCTCAGAAACTATTCTAGAAAACGTTTGCTGCTGCACGTGGGATGCTGGTCTGGACCTGGACACCTGTCAGTCACTGAGGGGACCAGGACCTCCTCTGGAGACCAGAGTCTTCTAGAGACACATGTGAGGATATCTGACTGAAACTGGGTCATGTGACAGGAAATGATCCAAACACAGCAGCAGGTCTACATCAGAATGATGGAAAAAGAAGAATCCAGGTTCTGGGATGACCTGGTCCAAGTCCAGACCTGAACCTGGTTGAGATGCTGTGGTGGAGCTTCAGAGAGCTGAGTAGATGTGGACCTCCAAAAAGAGACTTCCTGCTGAAGGAACCATCTACTGAAAGTTCCTGCTGAAGGAAACATCTACTGAGAGTTCCTCCTGCTGTCGGTGGCTCTCCGAGCTGATTACTTATGGGGGTACTTAGGATTGCCCATGTGAGATTATTTTTCTTTTTGTCAAGTCAATAATGTTACAGTGAAAACAGTTGTTCTTGTGCATCTGAGGCGGTTATTAGCGAGATGAAGCAAACATAGAAACAAATGAATTCTAACGCTTGCACATGTGTGTAAGTAGTTTCCAGTAAACCAGTGTTTTGTCACTGCTGTGTGTCGCCGTGTGAACAGGCTCGCAACCAGATACTCTGTCATGTGTTAATAATAACGTGTTCCAAGGGTTATGGTGTAATTTGTGTCCAAAATATGTTTCTGTGGCAACTGCAGCCTGAGTTTCACGTCTTCTATTCCATTACTGCATCTTCCCGTCTTCCCAGCCTCCTCACACAGATGTGGACCGGGTAGAGGAATCACAGCGGTCTTCACTGACATCACTGGAATCAATCGAGCTGGCCAGCAGGTCTGGATCCAGCCCCTAGTGGTCGATGGAGGGACCGCACGTCTGGATCCAGACCTTAGCGGTCGGTTGAGGAACCGTAGGTCTGGATCCAGAACCTAGCGGTGAATTGAGGAACCGCAGGTCTGGTTCCAGAACCTAGCGGTCAATTGAGGAACCACAGGTCTGGATCCAGACCCTAGCGGTCGGTGGAGGAACCGCAGGTCTGGATCCAGACCCCAGCGGTCGGTGGAGGAACCGCAGGTCTGGGGGATGCTGGGAGAACGTTACTTGTCTGACTGCGGTCCCAACTGGGAAGTTTGGTGGAGTAGGGATGGCGGTATGGGCTGTTCTTTCTGGAGGACGTTGTACTTCTAACTTTGGATCAACAGATTGGAGAAAGTCCTTTTCTTTCCAACATGGCTGAACTCCAGAGCCCAAAGCAACGACTGCGAAGAGCTGGTCGGATGAGTTCAGAGTGGAAGAACTGGACTGGTCAACAGAGTTCTGACCTCAATCCCAGAACCAGAACCTCTGGTGAACTGGAACAGAGACTGTGAGCCAGACTTTCTGATCCAACATCAGTGTCTGACCTCAAATTCCAGCAGAAACAGTCCAACATCTGCTTGACAACCTCCCAAGAAGACTGGAAGATGTTGCAGCTGACGAAGAGGAAGCAGCTCCATACCAACGTACCAGAAGAGAACGTAGTTCCAGCCTCTGCTGGTGTCCCGGTCAGTCATCTGACTCTCATCGGTGTGTTCGTTTTATCTTTCATGGTTTCAGATCAGCAGACCAACCTGGTTCCATGGTGTTTTCCTGACCCTACCACTAGCAGCCGGTACTAAAACCTCACCAACCAAATAGGGACTAACAGTAAACATTTTCAACCCAAAGTCAGCGCAGCAGGTAAGGCTGGATGGGAGACAAATGTGGGTCTACTGGTTCAGTCATGGGTGTCACTTCACTGTGAACTCCTCTCAGTTTACTAAGGTAGTGTCATGTTCAAAGTCTGGTACCTAGGGTCATCGGAGGTTGGAGGTCTTTTACCTTCAGACCTTCAGCGTTACCAGCTCTCAGACTCAGGAAGAGGTCTAACCTACAGTGGTGAGACCTTTTCTCAGGATCTACTAGTGGTTCTTTTTCATAGCCCAGATGTCCAGGGAGGGATACGCCTTGCACAGTGGTTTCCACTCTTCTAAGTCCGGCCCTTCCTGTACTCCAGGCATGTACCTCACTGAGTTCTCCTCTTCCTCTTGGCCCGGCCAGTCATTCCCATTCACTTTGTAAGAATTGAAAAAAATGAAATGGGTCTGGTACCTCCCAGTGAACCAATGTCAGCTGGACAGTATTGGACCTGGTGCGATGACTGAAGCAGGAGCACCCATGGCCCGCCGTTCTAAACTGTTGGTCTCAGTTCATCTTGGTTCTGGTTAGATGGCATGCTCAAACATGTCATGTTGTGTGGTCTTTATATATATCTGTTTGAAATTGCATAATTCTCCAACCCAGTAAAGACCGTGTTCTTCACTTTAATGACGATAAAAAAATTGATGTGCTTTGGTGTCCACATGACCGTAGTTTTGGATCTGACAGGTAGTGCTGCTCAACATCCACCTCTGAAGTCAACGTCTTCACAGAAGCTGGAGACACGTTTGTGACACTCGTGGGGAAAGGCCGCTGAGATGTCACCTGATGCTCCCGGAAGAACCTTTCCAGATCTTGGACAATCTTGGAGGGGCAGGGTAACGGTCCGGGCAGGCGGGGGAGAGGTTTGTCCGTCAAGACTCCTCTCCCTGGCCCTGCCCCTTCTCAACCTTTCCCCGACCCTGCACCCCAACCTGGGACTTGATAATTTGATGATGATGGAACTGCGTGCTGGCCTGCGGTCCCCACCCCTGGTCATCCCGTTGCTGCTTCCACCGTCCTGCTGTGCTGTTGCCGTCCCTGACCCACCAGTCTGGCCTTCGGCAGGAGGGTCCCCCCTTATGAGCCTGGTCCTGCTCAAGGTTTCTTCCCTCCTAAAGGGGAGTTTTTCTTGCCACTGTTTGGCTTAAGGCTTTTCTCCCACTATGGGAGTTTTTACCTGCCATTGTTTATGTAATAACTGCTCGGGGGTCATGTTCTGGGTATGGGTCTCTGGAAAGCGTCTAGAGACAACTATGTTGTATTAGACGCTATATAAATAATGAATTGATAATTTAATTGACAATGAAGGCATCTCTGACCCATGACCCATCTCTTCTCCTGGAGTACTTGAGGAATGGCGCTAGAAAGACCGCCAGGGTCCGGATCCAGACCTGGGGTTCGTCTACCGACCGATAGAGTCCGGATCCACACCTGCAGGTCTGAGCTCTTCTGAATTTCCCATTTGTATCACAAACGTACACTAATGACGAATGTTTGGTTCGCTGCTGTAGGAAATCAACACTGTTGTCCACATAGGGCCTGATTTACTAAAGGTTTGCATGCGTAAAAACGTGTGCAAACTTGACATCACCCGCAAACCAATGTGCCAGCTGATCTACTAACAGCGTGCAAAGAGGACTGTGCCTCTCAAATGAGCAAAATAGCACACGCTATTCATTTAGTACTTTTGCCCTGATGAATAATCAATATGGGGCGTACCCGCCAGAAATCGCTTAATACTGGGAGGGGAAAATGCAAATATCTCCATTTACCACCCGCAATGAGATTTACCAAGCCTGAAAGTTTTTGCGGGGATTGTGAGTGCGTCTGTATTTAATACGTTCGAAAGGAAGGTGCTAATCTCCACATGCAAAAGGAGAAATATTTTATTTGAATGTTAAATCGAGTATTATTCAGCAAAAGGTTGCCACAGGAGGCACATTCATTTTTTTATTTGTGATAATAAATAAATCACGTGTTTTCATGGAGAAAAAAGTCTTTCTTCTGCGCCTATACTTATTCTGCAGTTGTCATACCCCGGTGTTGTGCCGTATTCAGCACCCCTGCCGTGAAAAGCACCCCCTCGTCTGACAAAAATTATATTCTCATTCTGTGTCACGTTCTGTTTAGCGTCCAGTTTTGTGTTAATGATTCATGTTTAAATGCGCTCATTGATTCCACAATAGTCATACTTTCCCACAATCACAGTCACAGATAACAAAAATCGGGTAAATGGTTATTGATGTCATTAATTAATAGCCTGCTTACTGTGTTGTCTTCCATAATATTTGTCAATATATATAATATAAACTCCTAAGTATGTGTTTGTGTGAGTGTGTATATATAAATATATTGAAGTGTCAGTGTGTTGTTTTTTTTCTTGGTCTACTTATCATTGAATATACGAGGGGGTGCTTTTCACGGCAGGGGTGCTGAATACGGCACAACAATTTGCCTCTTCCACTAATATCTCTAACTCCAAATCGTCAAATTTCATTTTGCGCTTGCGACTATATCCTGCTTTCCATCCAGACTCTCCATGGCGCAAAGTTTGCGCCACAAACCGTAAGCCACGCAACACCTCATTTAAATACTGCTGTTTGCACCTGTTATCAATTGCGCACGCAATCTTAGTTGATCACCCGCAAAACACACAACAACAGCACGCGCAAACTTTTTCAGTGCACACGCAATTTAGTACTCTTTATTTAGGATCTTAGTAAATCGGGCCCATAGAGTACAAAAAATGTTTATTTCATGAATGAGGACATTAAAGACACTAACTGACTACACTTCCAAAGATTTTGAAGACATTTACGATAACAGACCGTGTAGTATTATTAAGTTTAAGTGGGATAGTAATGATTAGCAAACTAACATTTGCATATATGTTTTTAGTTTATTCATATCTACTGTCACCAGCTACATATTTTTGAGACGTGTATAGAATCATCTGGAGTTCTGGAGCAGGCGAGCTCGCACATACCGGCTGGGCCTGGGGCAGGGAGGAGCCTGAGGATTTGCTAATCATAAGTATCTGGGATTATTTAGTCCAGACCACAGAAGGCGGCAGGGCCAGCTCTGCTGTTCTGCGCCATCAAATGCGATGACCTCAGTGTTTTGTCAGTTTCATAATGTTTGTATTGAGAGTGAGCTCGACGTGGTTCACGGTCAGCTGTTGGCCCTCCTCAGCTTCATGACTGATGGCTTGTAGAGCCGCTGGCACAGGCCCCTGCAGCTACGTTATATGATACCTCAATGCTGCCAATACTTCTGCTCCTCATTCCTCCAGAAAAGGGAAAAGGGTACACGCTCACATGATGTGCATGTTTTGTTCTAATTCAGCTGTGAGAATCAAAAACAATCCTGCAACAGATCAACTGCTTCATATGTGATGTCAGATTTTTTGTGAATAAAACATCTGCTGCTAATTAAGGCTCCGTACATTTGGCAGCTCTTGTTTAGCATATCGAAAAGGACTAAGTGAAACAAATAATAACCCATAAACTTGTAGTACAGACTACTTTTATGTCTTCAAGTAAATTGGGCTCTTTACTTCGCTATCCTGAGAGCTAGTGAGATGATTTCCATCCAAAAGGTCCCTAATATAATCTGCTGCCAGCCCCATGACTTAGTGGAACAGTTATTGCATCACGGAGGTTTTGAAAGTGGAGCAGTACAGTACGAAGCCGCACGTGTTCAGGAGATCCAGATTTGTTTCTGCAGCCAGACGATCTGTGTTTCGTCTGGTTTATAGTCGGATGCCACCCAAAGCTGCAGCGGTAACCGATGCAACCATCGGTTACCGCCAGCCATAGTTTAATTTATTTTTTCTGTTTTGTTCATGTTTGTTCTTTTTTTATGATGTTGCTGCTGAACGAAATAAACAATCAATCAACCATCTGTGGGGAGAGCAAAGTATGTCTCTGAACATTTTAGTTCCAAAATCAAACAAACTGAATAGTGCTAATGGGGTTAAACTACATGAGGAGCTACATGTTAACCAAGCAGGGCCACAGCCTAACCGAGCTGAGTCGCATACTAACTGAGCAGAGCTGTATGCTAACGGAGCTGAGACGCGAGCTAAGCAGGCACAGCCGCATGTTAATCAATTAGAGCCGCATGCTAACCTAGCATAGCCGCATGCTAAATGGGTAGAGCTGCATGCTAACTGAATATAGACGAGTATCGAGTAGAGCATCAAGCTTACCGCCGAGCTGTGCAACATGCTAACCTAGCAGAGCCACAATGCTAACCTAGCAGAGCAACATGCTAACCGAACAGAGCCAACATGACTCTTCCTCAGCTGCAATCAGGGTTGCCACCCGTCCCTTGAAATACGGAATTGTTACGTAATTGGGAATTAAAAGTTACGGAACGCAGTTGATTCCGTTTTTCACAATTGTCCCATGCACGTCAGTCACACACGCACACACACATGAACAATGAACCGACAATAATGAACAAAATAAAGGACAGGATACATTAAAGACAGCAACATATGTTGGTGCTCTCTTTGTTATTTATTGATGTCATAATAAACAGGTGAAGGTCGGAAAATTAGAATATATTGCAAAACTCGTTTCAGTAAATTCAACTAAAGGTGAAACAAATATTTTATTTCCCACCACATGCAAAGTGAGATATTTAATTTAATATTTATTTCGTAGAGCGTTTCTCATTTCTTCCCTAAAGGGACACAGATTTTTTTTCATATATATAATGAGTTTTACGCGCGCGTGAAACCTTTACGTGCAGGTGTAAGCCTAAATTAGGGTTCCGCGTTAAAACGACGCAGAGCCTACGCCGTAGGGTACGCGGCGACGCGCACCTATGCCGTAGCTCTGCGTTGGTGTGACGCAGAACCATAAATCAGCCCTGAGCAGCTCTGAGGGGAGACGGGAGAGGAGGAGGGGGAGCGGGGCTGCCGTACGTCTTCGCATCGCCTTCGCACAGGGTGTCTTGATGATTTGCAATTACAGGCTGAGCCTACCGTTAGTTTTTAAAACAGTAAAAAGTGGGGACAAAAAACATAATTTTGAAAAGACGGGGGGGACATGTCCCCCCTATTGCGCCGGGGGACTCACAGCGTTTAGCGCAGCAACGGCGTGCTGCCACTCACTCGCTTTAATTATTTTATACTATTTATATACTCTTTCTACTTTTACAGTCACCAGCAAATAATGTTGTTTTCCTGTCCTCCACCTCATCCACAACATCTAGATCTAAGTCTCCGTGAAATTCAGTGGCACCGTGGCTGGACTCGTCTCATTCATTCTGACGCCAAACAGGCTGCAGGAAGCCGCTGCGCATGCTCAGCAGGCTCATTCATATGCAAATACTACTTTGCATTACGCTTTTAAGGTAAAAAATGAGCGTGTAGAGGGCGGATATGAGGCGGATTCAGCTGCGCAGCCTTCCAGCTGGACTGTGATTTATAAAGCGAACATTGCGTGCAAGTGTACGTGCACATGGTTTTATTGATCCAGATTTTTTTTTGCGCCCGCCATTTTCGGCTTTTGGGTGTACGTGCACTTTTAGTATGAATCCTACGCACTCCATTTTAAATGAGGCCCCCGACCTTCACCTGTCGGCTATATTATAGCTACATCTTGGCTGTGCGGACATTCATAGCATAGGAGGATATTTCAGTTGCTAGTATGGTTGGCTGTCTGTACAGTCATGCAAATTCAATGCTATTAAAGCACTTTAAACTTGTTTTTTCATATAAAATAAGTTTTGGGGATGTCCCTTTTTTTGGCGCCTGCGCTGCTGAAATCGGGGCGTCCCTTATTTCTATTTCTTAAAGGTGGCAACCTTAGCTGCAACGGCTCTAGCTGAGTGTGTCTGCAGCGTCCCATCAGATGGTTTCAGCTGATTCACGGGGAAACTGTTTGAGCTGGTGATCATTTTGCTGTCAACAATAAAATGGACATGAAGATTTAAAATGCTTATATCCAGCATCAATGATGCATCGAGATATAAAAAAACACAAAAGTAAGCCCTATCTGGCAAAAACAATCTTAAATTCCTACTGTTTTACCTGTAAATGCACTCTGCAGCAAACAGCCATGTTTGTCTTTGCTGCAGGTGACAGAAATGATGCTATAAACTGGTTGTTGATGCAGCCAAGAACTGGATTTAATGACACATGCAGAAGAAAGCCGTCATGTTATCAGTCTGGGACAAACACTTGTCCTCGTGACGTTTTCCGCTCTCTTCATTCATGTGCACACACCCAGGGAGGATGGATGGAGGGCGGCAGTAGCTCAGGTGGTAGAGCGGGTCGTCCAATGATCGGAAGGTCGGCGGTTCGAATCCCGCTCTGTCCCAGTTTGCTGTCGTAGTGTCCTTGGGCAAGACACCTTACCCACCTTGCCCCGTGTGAATGTGCTTGAATGTGTATGAATGTTGGTGGTGGTCGGAGGGGCCGTTTGGCGCGATATGGCAGCCACGCTTCTGTCAGTCTGCCCCAGGGCAGCTGTGGCTACAGACGTAGCTACCACCACCAGTGAGGATGTGTATGAATGAATAATGATCTCTGTAAAGCGCTCTGGGTGTCTTGAAGGGCGCTATATAAATCCAAGTCATTATTATTATTATTATTATCCTGGTGGTGTACCCTGGATGGAGAACTTTCCCCACACCCAGCTGAGATGCAGAGAAGCAGATCTTCTAAACAGTTTTTCTGAAACAGACTGGTGTACATGTAAGTCTTCTACAACTGATGTATTACCCATCAACCCCTCCTTGTGTCCTCCTGTGAGTTTGACAGCTGTCACTCTCAGAGATCAACAAGTCAGGGTCTAGTGAACTTACTAGCAGGCCTTCCAGCTCTTCAGGTCCAGACTTAGGTCTACCTGCATCTCAAGGATAAAAGATGACCTTATTTAAGGACTGTAATGGACACATTTTGGACAGAGAATACAGGTGGTTTGAAACAGGACTAAAATAGGCTATCTATATTAAACATGAAGAACCAACATTGAACAGAGGGGGACTCCGGTTTCACCTGTCCAACGCTTACAGTGCAGCCCTGAATCTCGTCCCAGGAGGTTTGACAACCATGCACACCTGTATTCCTGTGACTGAACACCTGGGAGTGGACAGAAAAACTAAAAGAGCCTCAGAAACGATGGCGGTCAGTGATTTACATCTGACTTCTAAAGTTCAGAAACCCCAAACTCATCACCAGTCTATGAAACTAAATTCTGGATGGAAGGAGAAGAAGAACTACATAGTACTAGTATTTTGAAGTTGTGACCTCTGCAACCTCTGCCATTATTGACACTCACTGACGTGAAATGCATTCTGGGATACTTTACTGTGTGAAGTTCACCTGTAAAAAGGGGAGGGCAAGCACACAGGTGGGCGTCTTGAGATGTCTACACTACAACCCAGCAGGACCCAGCATTAACGTCAATGTGAGCCCGAAGGTCATACCCATGGGCCCCCGCTTCTTTATTTGAATCAGCTGAGCCTTTTACGCTGCCAAATGTGAGCTCGGATCAAATCTGAAACGGGCCTGGTGCAGTATTTCTTCAGCAAAGAAGCAACGGTCTGCTTGGCTCAGACCCTCGCATGAATAAAACTGATCAGGAGGAGATCAAGGGAACGTTAGGGGTCCTCTTTTGCCCTGATGTTGTTATTACAAAAGGAAAAAAAAGAATGTTAAAGCATTACCATGTCTGAACCCACAATACAAACCATCAGCTCACAAAGAGTGGTATTATAATATTTTGCTTGGCAGGTGAACAGCAAAACCTGGACCCAAGCAGTTCTAAAGTAAGCCCCGTGAGGAGTTTATAGGAAACAGACGTCAGTAAATGAGAGGGGAACTATTATATATGTTTTTCTCTAATCGTTTAAACTTCTAATCTAACTGTTCATCTGCTTCACATCATGAAACCAGCAATGTCGCATTTGAATCTCAGATCTGTCAGTTTTATTTCATCTATTTGATTAAAGTAATGATGACTGTATCAATGGTATTAATGAAAATGTATTTTATATAACAGATTTCTTTTTCAACATGTGTAACTTAATGGACTTCACATGGCGTGTACCATTTGAGCAGGCAAAAACTGACCGTGAGAAACCTTTGTCTCCGCTACCATACGGAGTTATATTACCAAACTACATGAAAAACCTGTGTGTGTCAAAAAATAAGAAAAATGAATTTTTTCCAGAGCAGGCAACTATGGGCTTGGAGCTTTTGGGATGGATCATCACGCGAGAAACACGTATGCACTAACTGAGGAGTACCACAAGGCTCTATATGGGGGCCTCTGCTTCTTTAATTATATGTTTCCACACAGCACCATCTCCTTTTAAGCATTACAAATGTCAGTTTGTATGCAGATGAGACCCTGATTTATGTTCCCAATCATTATTCCAGATTTATTTATTTTTTAGAGAAAGAAACGGGAAGAAGAAGAAAGGATAATAAAGACTGTTATCATCAACAAGTGCAGAATCCAGACACCCTGTGATGGTCTGGGGTATAATCAGTGTCCAAAGCTCATCTTCACTTCTGTGATGACGACGTTAATGGATAAAAGGACTCTGAGATCTTATGAAACCATCTGCTGCTTTCAAGACCATATCTGTTACAGGGAAGTCCACAAATGTTTCAGGAAGACAACGTGAAACCACATTCTGAAGACATTACAGAAGCATGACTGAGGGAGAAGATGGTGGAGGGACTGGACCGGTCAGCCTGCAGTCCTGACCTGTCTTGTTGTACACCTTTAGATGTGTCTCCAGCAAGAAAAAAAAAGATAGGACACAAAACTCTTTGTCACTTGATAACATTCCAAGGCGGTAATGCTTCACTGTTTCAACTGCTTTGGGATGAGCTGCGAGACTGAAAATACAAAAACAAGTGTGCAGAAACAGATTAAATGACTGTAAAGAGAAAAATAAATCATTTTCTTGGTTCATACTATTTAAACATAAATTAAAAACCAAAGTAAAGATTTTTTATTTGCACGTTTTTTTTCAGATTTCTATTGAGATTTTCAAATTTTTATCTTTTTTTTCTTTTAAATCCAACCTTGGAAGACGTTTACAGTCCTGGCCTGCCATTGTTCTGATGTTTTTCTGCTTGGAAATAAGATTAAGATTGTGAAAGGACCCAAAAGAGCCAAAGGTTGTGATACTTATCACGTCGTCTGACAACGCAAGTGCAACAGTGAACCCCAACGTGGCGGTGGGTGTGGTTTTGGCCGTAGGGGGAGCGCTGTGGCAGCGGTTTAGCTGATTGCAGCAGCAGATAATAGACCAGCTGCTTTCACTCAGCTCATTATCATCTCCCGTCTTATACAGTGACATCTGGGACCAGAGGGGCCGTGAACTAAACTTCCAGATCTCTGTAAAGAGTGATTTCCCCCAAAAAACCTGCTCATACTTGAATTGTTGTCTGCTGCTGGAAGAAACCATAGTAGCTGAATCCTGCTACTCTCACACATTTACACTCTGATGAATGTTAGTGTTTAAACATGTGTAAAGGATTGCCAGTATTCTGTTTCCTTGTGTTGCAATATAAATACTTCCAGTACTGTTGATCATAAACAAACATAAATGCTCATTTTTTGATCTACAGACAAGAGACAAGAGAACCGTTTTTGTTTGGTGAAGACCACACCAACAACAGTGTTGCTACAATCGTCTTAGGGGGCTTTCAGACCTGTGGCCCGTTTGTTTTGTTCCGATTCAGGGGCTAAATCGATACAGTTGTTTCGTTTTTCATTTGTGTTCACAAGGCACCGTCTGTAGCGGTTCAAAGCTGTTAACAAATGCCATGCAGGAACCAACTGTTCTCTCATTGGTCAGAAATGAACGCGGAAGGAGTTTCCTCTTCCGTACCCCGGCAAAAACAACAATGGTTATGAGTGAGTTGTGTCGGTTGCTGTGTGGATTATGTTCTCACTGCAAACGAATCGCTCCAGGTCTGGAATGGAAGCGAGCTGAGACCACCTCTCCTAGGAGATCTCGGCTCGCTTGTTTTGTCCCTTATCCAAGCGCGATTGCTGTGTTCACATGTACCAAACGAACCGATCTTTAGGGGGAAACGCTCCCTGTTTTGGAACAACTGCTCCAAACGGGACAGATGTGAAAGCACCCTTAGACTAAAAGCGCACAAACAAGGCTTTCAGAGGACTGGGGACACCCTCATGGAGAGTTTTTTTTTTTCAAACACTGGCTCCCTGTGACATCATAGAGAGCAGAGTTTCACTGCATGTGTCGTACAAGAAATGAGCTTCAACCATCCATATCATGCACACCCACTACTGAGTGGGTTTTCCCAGTGGATCTAGTACGAGCTAGAACCTCTTACTAAGCGTTTAACCTTTCTTTCCAAGGTGTCTCCAAAGAAATTTGATTTTGGTTGTGAGGGAAAGTCGGCCAATCATGCTTCAGTCGATGCAGTTAGTTTTTAGACTCAGCAACGTTGTTGTTCACAGGGCTCTGGTTTCTGAAGAGATATGCCACAGAATGTGCAGAAACAGCTGAAGGCCAGCGCTCGTCTAACGCTGGCAGCTCATGGAACTGAACCATGATGGTGATGAGGAGACAACTAGTGTTTACACATTTTAGCGTCGTCAGCACAATGACCGTCGTTTTAAAGTCTCAAACTTCTCATGCTAGCAAGAACAAAATCAGTGTACCCCAGTGCATATCACAGAAAAAAAAACACAATTTAACTTTAAAATTGAATAAATTACACATTAGTGTATTAAAGAGTTGAAATCAGAGCAGATTCTAAACAGCTGTGTATGTATTCTGTGAAATACTTTATTTTCCTACCATCAGTCAACCTCTGACTGTTTTCCTTCTCAATATAAACCTTCCAAAGCTTCCCAGTTAGAGCAGTATCTGACTGTGCCCCCTGGAAAGACAGTAATTAATCATGAATATTTGGTTTTGGCACAAAGTCATGGGTTTTGAGTTATGTGTCTCTATCTCTGTCTCGTCAGGATTGGAGACCACTGTGAACGGAAGAACATTTTTTGGAGATGACACAAGCTCAGGGCTGTGTTTTAGGTCAACGAGAGTCAACAGACCTGATTCTCCAGCAGGGACCCGCCCTCCTGCAGACGTTACACAACCATCGCTCAACAACGGATGCGATGACAGTGTTTTCCATGTGACATCTCCTCAAGGCAACAACCGCTTGACTGATTTTTTTAAGACGTTAAGGAGGCTTAAAGCTCCCTTTCCAACCTGGACCTTCATTTCTGGTGCAAATGGGTAAAAACTGGATGAATATTCCAGGGAAACGTCACGAGAGACGAAAGCTACACGGCTGCAGAGCAAGACAGTAGGGATTTTTCATGGTTTTAGCTTTTTGGACCTCTGAAATAGGTTTAAAAACAATAAATAAATCAAAATGTGACTTGCAGCTTTAAATTAAAATGTTGTCATCACTTCATCAAAGTATTTGTCAGCCATTAGACTATTTACAATGTTCATTCTTCTCGTTAAATGCAAAGCTTTTCCTGCTCTAGATGAGCGCAGACGCGCCGCCGCCTCATCCATGTCTTTAACAGGACTCGTTTCTGCCTCGTCGGAACTTGCCATTTCATTCACAAATAAACTTTCAAAAACTTCATCAAAAGGTTTAGAAACAGTTCTTATTCTTTCTGACTTCCGTGTATTTCATTATTAAACTCAGGTTCATTCATAAGTTTGTTCACGCAGGTCGGGCGTCAGCGATCTCAATTGTTTGGCCAAGTCGGCGAAAAGTTGATAAACAAAAGATCACGGTCCATTAACACAAAATTCAGCGGTGAAGTTTGTTTCAGAACACTTCAGGCTTATTTCCAAACGAATAATCCTTCCAAAAAAGTTTGATTTGAAGCACGTACCTCCTCCAACGTGTTTCTTTATTTGCCCCGCCACGCCGTCCGCCGGCGTTTCCTTTGTCTGTTTCTTTTAATCCTCAAAAAGTCTTCCAGTTAAGAATCACAGCTCGTCATTGACGAATTGTAGTGGCAAAAATCTAATGATGAGTTTTCCTTGTTTCTTTACTTGCCACATGGAAAGGCTTAAGCAGTGTGTCAGACTCCCAGCTGTCCTTTAAAGGGGACCTATTGTGAAAAACAAGTTTTTTCTTGTTTTAACATATATAAAGTGGTCTCCCCTCACCCTGCCAGCACAGGGGAGACAAAATACCATGAATTTCTGCAAGCTCTCTGACCCCCGCCTTACAGAGTCCCCCAGTGTCACGTGATTTTTTTTGAGCCGATTAAAATCTGCGCCTAGGGTGACGTCACCCGAGGCGCAGAGGTTCGGCCTCCGCTGCTGAAACCACGCCATGCGGGTTCCTGCGGTCCCGGCCGGTCGGAACCGGTCAGATTCCCTGGTTAAAGCCGCGGTGATGCGCGCTGCTCCAGCCTACTTCCTGGTTCCCAAAGCGGGGTCCGTCCGACTAAATTGTCCAGGTTTCCAGCCGCTTTGGGAGCAGGGATTTCTGGGGTCTGTCCCAGGCTGGACCAGCTTCACCCTCCGAGATTTTCAGCCAAATCTGTCGGTTTGATCCCCGGTAACGGGCGATGCGCCGTGGAGCCATGCTGGGCGCCCGGCGTGGGGTTGCGAGGCCAGCGTCCAGAATCCGCCGGGCAGATCCGGCTGAAATAGTGCATAAATGTTATTTATATACAACTCATATTTTATTTTTTTAACAATAAAGTTGCCATTTGTGACAATTCAGTGTTGTGATTTATTTACAGGCTCGGGCTGCTCTGGCGGAGCGAGGTTTATGCTCCTCCCCTGCTACACATCATTCAGGGAGCCAATCAGCACAGAGCCTCATTATCATACCCCCCCCTTCCCTTAGAATGAAGCACAGAAAAAGGGGTTAGAAGCGGTAAAACTAGTGACATGGCCCACAGGCTGGATTTCTGTTTTATGTAGAAAAAACAAGCTTTAGATTGTTTTTAAGACATTCAAGGCCTGTTTAAAATATACATTAAATGCCATAATATGTCCCCTTTAAATAAATCCAAAGAGCGTTGTGATTTCCTAATGCTTAGAATTTATTGTAAGAATAACAAACTTCAAATAAAGATTAAATTAGAGTCATTGAGTTTTAGCAGTAGTTGTCAGAGGGTCCCATTCCCCTGCTGATCCTGGAGCTGCGCTCAATGAAGGTTTCGCTGCTGTATCTGCCTTTCCCATCATACGTCACACCACCAACTTAAAGACTAGCGCCGTCCTCCACCTGAGGAGGGAGGAAGGCACACACTTCATATTTTGTTAGTAAACAACAAAAATAGTAAATAAACTTAAATGCGGCTCCTACAGGGTTTAGCAAAAGAAATTCAGCATTTGCTGTTAAGGAATTAGAAGCATTTTAAACAAAGTACTTCCATTTTCAAGGTCTCAGTAGTTAAGTTTCCAGGTGTGGTAATTCTCCTGGTTCCCTGAAGACAAATGCAGCAGATCAATGTTCTGGAGTTGACATCCATTTTTATGTACATGTAGAAGCTGTTTGACTGGGGATGCCAGTGTGAGCCCATGGAGGTGTTGGAACAGGCTTGTATCGTTGTCCCTCTCAGTGAGCAGCCTGTGCTACTGTGGCCCCTCCCCCGTACCAAAACACTCAGCTGCAGTCACAGCAGGGACGTCCAATCACCTCCAGACTGGCTTACAGTCAGAATAATGGGGGAGGGTTGGAGTTATGAAATATTATTAAAAAAAAGAACATTCATTTGTGCTTCCGAACATATAGAAGGTGATTGCTTTTTACTAACTTTTTCCGAACATTCATCACAATTATTCTAAATTATGCAAATTAGGTGACAGTCATTCAGTGACTTTCAGCCAATAGCTGCCTTCTTTACTGAGGAGATGTCATCCAGGTGAACGTCTCACCAAAGAATCCGCTCCACCTGATTGATAGCAGAATGTTGACGCATTTGGAATCTGACTCCGGGTTTTCCTGGTACTTGTGGTAAGGTCTGCACTTGTGCAGACCTTACGGATCCCCCAACATGCTCAAAACGGAGTAGGAAGTAGCCACTAATCTAGTCCTACCCCTGAATCTTACATACATTCTTACATATAACAAGAGTTTCAATAAGCTCCTGGGATGGAGTCGGCGACGGAGGCGGAGTTGGCTGGGGAGGCGGCTGCGGAGGCGCAGCCGCCAGCGACGGCGGGTCCCGCGGAGACGGGGGCGGACCAGCAGCCAGAGCAGGGCTGCGTCGCGGAGGAGGAGGAGGCGGTCCCGGAGGCGGACCGGCAGCTGGCGCGGGGCCGCGTCACGAAGGAGGGCGTGGTCCGGGACGCACCAGCTCCAGAGCGGGGCTGCGCCGCGAGGGACGCGGTCCTGGACGCACCGGGTGGCCCGAGGCCACCACACGCACCTATGTCCCATCCGCCTGAGTGGCTGGTTCTCTCCACCTGCCTGCCTTATAAGGCGGACCTGGACAGCAGCGAGGGTTCGGAGGAGCTGCTGTCAGGCTGTGATGCTTGTGCACATGTGGGTGTTGTGATACAATAAACGGTTCTGCACGCAACTGTGTCTCTCCGTCCTTCGGTCGGGCCCCCGTGGCACGCACCCTGCCACAGTCTGGAAGTCTAAATTCAATTCAATTCAATTCAATTTTATTTATATAGCGTCTAATACAACAGAGTGGTCTCTAGACGCTTTACAGAGACCCATACCCAGAACATGACCCCCGAGCAGTTATTACATAAACAATGGCAGGTAAAAACTCCCCTAGTGGGAGAAAAACCTTAAGCCAAACAGTGGCAAGGAAAAACTCCCCTTTAGGAGGGAAGAAACCTTGAGCAGGACCAGGCTCATAAGGGGGGACCCTCCTGCCGAGGGCCAGACTGGTGGGTCAGGGACGGCAACAGCACAGCAGGCAGGTGGAAGCAGCAACGGGATGACCAGGGGTGGGGACCGCAGGCCAGCACGCAGCTCCCGAAGCTCCGGCCCAATCAGCAAGTCCCAGGTTGGGGTGCAGGGTCGGGGAAGGGTTGAAGGGAAGGGGTCAGGGAAAGACTTGTGCTCCGTAATGCAAGCTACAAGCCACCCACGACCACCTGCAGGTTCCGGTGTCCGGCAAAGGATGCTGCAACATGGACAAAAGAGAGAGAAGGGAGGAGAAGAGGGGGCCAGCACAAGAAACTACAGGAGCGACTCTGACACACTAAAGTTTACACTACCTAGAGATTTAACAACACCAGCTAGAGGTTTACTAAACACTAACTATAGGCCTTACTAAACAGAAATGTTTTAAGTTTAGTTTTAAAGGTGGAGGTGGTGTCAGCCTCCTTAACCCAGATTGGAAGTTGGTTCCATAGTAGTGGTGCCTGATAGCAGAACGCCCGCCCTCCAAATCTACATTTAGATACTCTAGGAACTACGAGTAAACCTGCACTCTGAGAACGGAGAGCTCTGACAGGAACATAAGGCACTATCAGGTCTTGCAAATAATGCGGAGCTAAGCCGTTTTGGGCTTTATACGCAAGTAATAAAATTTTAAATTGGATTCTGAATTTTACGGGTAACCAATGGAGCGACGCTAACACTGGAGAGACGTGGTCTCTCCTGCTAATTCCTGTCAGCACTCGTGCTGCTGCATTTTGGATCAGCTGGAGCCTATTCAGCAAATTACTTGGACATCATACTAACAACACATTACAGTAATCTAGTCTAGAAGATACAAACGCATGAACTAGTTTTTCTGCATCACTCTGCGAGAGGATTTTCCTAATCTTTGCAATATTACGGAGATGGAAAAACGCTATTTTACAAACCTGATTGACATATGGTTTAAACGACAAATCCTGATCGAAAATAACACCAAGGTTTCTCACAGTTGCACTGGAAGCCATCGCAACACCATCTAATCCCTTCCTAAGATGCTCTGGACCAAGAATGATAACCTCTGTTTTATCTGAATTTAGAAGCAAGAAATTTCTGGACATCCAGTCCTTGATGTCCCTAAGACATGCCTGAAGTTTAACCAACGGTTCTGTTTCATCCGGCTTAGAGCTGCGTATCATCAGCATAACAATGAAAGTGTATGCCGTGATTCTGGATTATACTTCCCAACGGCTGCATGTATAAACTAAACAAGATTGGCCCTAGCACTGAACCCTGCGGAACACCATAACAGACCCTTGACTGTTCTGAAGAAACCTCATGTACATGAATGTGGCAGGTTGGAGTGGCTGCAACCACTCAGCAATCACACAGGTGTGTCCCATCAGCCTCTCCAACCTGCCAGCCTTGATAAAGAGGACTGAGAGACTCAGAATGGAGGAGCTGCTGGCGTGAGGTGCTTCTGCACTGTGGGTGATGTTTTTGTGAATAAACAGGGTTCTGCACGAAACTCCGTGTCTCTCCATCCTTCGGTCGGGCCCCCGTAGCATCCACCTGCTACATCTGGCGCCCAACGTGGGGCCCGAAGAATGGACGAGAGAGGCACGGAGCGGGCCCTGGACGCGCTCGCCCGGGCCATGGCGGGCATGGCGGCCGCCTTCCGGGACCAGGGCGAGCGGCAGCTGGCCGCCATAGAAGCCCTGGTGGCCGCGGGGCGACCCACCCCTGCACCCCGTCTGAGGGCCGCCGCAGCAACGCGGGAGGAGCTGGCGGCGCCGCGGCTGAGAGGCCGGGAGGCAGAAGCTGCGGGCCGCCAAGCGACGGCGGGGGGACCCGCGGAGCGACCCATCCCTGCACCCCGTCTGAGGTTCGCCGCGGCAGCGCTGCAGCCGACTGGCCGTGAGGCAGTCGCTGTGGGCCGCCAGGCGACGGCTCCTGGGACGGAGTCGGCGACGGAGACGGAGGGGGAGTTGGCTGGGGAGGCGGCTGCGGAAGCGCAGCCGCCAGCGACGGCGGAGACGGGGCCGGACCTGCGGCCAGAGCAGAGTGTGGGGGAAGAGGCGGTCCTGGAGGCGGACCAGCAGCCCGCGGAGGGCCGCGTCATGGAGGAGGGGATGGTCCTGGACGCACCACGGCCGCGGATGCCGTCTGGCCCGAGGCCACCATTGGCCCGGCCCCGAGAGCGTCTTCTACGGCGGGCGGGCCGACGCCGGGGGCGACCCCCGCGACCGTTCCGCTGGTCAGGCCGACGCCGGGGACGACTCCCCGACCAGGAAGGCCCGGAGGGTTCCGGGCTTCCTCTCCCGCTCCAAGGGGGGCGGGGGGGGGGGAGTAGGCTCGGCTGGACAGACCCCGGCAAGAGTTTGGCGTGGGGGGTGTGTGGCAGGGTGGAGGAGCTGCAGCCACTCAGGCTGATTAGGGCACAGGTGGGCCCAATCAGCCTCTCCACCCTGGCAGCCTTCATAAGGCAGAGTTGGCAGCAAAGGGGCTGATGGAGGCTGCTGCTGAGGAGCTGTGTGTGTTTCTGCACGTTTTGGGTGAGAAATAAAAGGGTCTGAACGAAACTCCGTGTCCTCTCCGTCCTTCGGTCGGGCCCCCGTGGCACGCACCTTGCCACAATGAACAAACTGGAACCTGTCAGATAGATATGATTTAAACCAACATAGAGCTGTCCCTTTAATCCCAACAACATGCTCTAACCTGTGCAGTAAAATGCCATGATCAACAGTGTCAAAAGCAGCACTGAGGTCATTCGTGACTCAAACCAGTGCTGTCTCTGTGCTATGATGCATTCTGAACCCTGACTGAAAGACTTCAAACAGATAATTTCTATACAAATAGTCACATAACTGGCTTGAAACTGCCTTTTCCAGAATTTTTGTTACACAAATGGAAGGTTGGAAATTGGTCTATAATTAGCTAAGGTGTCTGGGTCAAGAGAAGGTTTTTTAAGTAAATGTTTAATTACTGCGACTTTGAAAACCTGTGGTACATATCCTAAACTTAGGGATAGGTTAATGGTTAATTGGTCCAGTATTGTCGTACCAATAAGAGAAAAAATATGTTTGAATAGTCGAGTCGGGATGGGGTCTGACATACATGTGGTAGACTTAGCTCTATTAACGAGTGAGGTCAGCTCAGGGAGGTCTATAGGATCAAAACAGTCTAGAGTCAAGTCAGAGCCTAGGGAAGTCGCTAAAGCTGAAGAAACACCTACAACCGGCTGGTTGATTTCTTCTCTAATTCTCGTGATTTTACTGTTAAAGAAGCTCATAAAGTCTTCACTACTGAGAGCTGCAGGAATGCACGGCTCAACAGAGTTGTGACTCTTTGTCAGCCTGGCTACAGTGCTGAACAGAAAACGTGGGTTACTTTTGTTATCGTCTATCAACGTTGAATAATAAGCTGTTCTGGCTTTGCGAATGGCTTTTTTATATACTATTAGAATATCTTTCCATTCACGATAAGAGTCTACAGACCTACAAGAGTACCACTTCCTTTCCATTTTACGCACGTTTTGTTTCAACATGCGAATATCTGAATTATACCAGGGAGTTAAGCTCCTGTGGCTAGAAACCCTCCTTTTCAAAGGAGCAACTTCATCTAAAGCTGAATGCAACAAATCAGCAGTGTTACTAGCAAGGAAATCAACATCTGCAGAGGTAGAACCCAGGTCACTGGCCTCGACTACATCACTATTTCGCACTGTCGTAAGATAAGCAATGGCCTCCCTAAATTTAACAATAACTTCATCAGACAAACATCTGCTAAAATAATACCTCCTATTTTGCACTTCAACATCAACAAAATTAAATTCAAACGTTATTAAGTAATGGTCGGATAAAAGGGAGTTTACAGGTGACACCAACAGACCATCAGTTTCAACACCGTAGGGGAGAACGAGATCGAGAGTATGATTAAAACAGTGCGTCGTTTATCCACTTTTTGTGAGATACCCATTGATTCTAGAAGAGAATCGAAAGCTAATTTAAGATTATCGCTTTCAACATCCATATGAATGTTAAAATCACCCACTATGATTAATTTATCAGTGCTAATCAATAATCCAGAAAGGAAATCTGAAAATTCAGACAAAAACTCTAGATACGCACCAGCAGGGGGCCGGTACACTACCACTAACACAACTGGCTTCTCTGATTTCCAGCTCGGAAATTTCAGACCAAGCATGAGGCTTTCAAATGACCAGCCGAAGAGATATATGGTGACTACAAAGAGACGAACAACCCCCTAGAAAACCAGAACAGCCGAGCATTGCTTGAGCCTCCCTATGCTGTATAGAAGGATTTTCCTGACAGTCCTGGGAACTTCCATCCATCGTTGCTGAGGTTTAGTAGAAACCAGGACTTCTGCTGCAGCGCTGTCAGTCCTGGGCCGCAGCTCAGGTTTGTGTCAGAACCTGCCGTCTCTGGTGGATAACGAGGGCAGGTGATGAGGTTTCATACAGCACTATGAACGTGGATGTGACAAGCTCTGAAAGCCCACAGACAGACCTGACTCCCCGGACTGCTTACGTCTGTGTGTGCTTCTGTGAGGAATATAATGAAATTGCCTATTTCACAGTCTGCTGCGTACGCTGTGCGGCAGTGATGGCGCTCAGCATGAGCTCACCGGGCTCTGGACTTCCCGTGGAGGCCGTGACTCAGCGGGCAGGTGTGTCCTGCATGTCCCCCCCGGGGGGCTGTCAGCGGGCCGAGCCTCGTTCTCTGCCAGCGCTGCATCGGTACCCCCATGGAGGGTTGCCATGGCACCAACATACACTGGAGGGAAACAGTGGCGTCGTCCCAGCAGAGCGTGTTTGCACATTCCTCAGAGACTTTCGTGAACGGCTCAGGGTTTTAACGAGTCAGTACAGACGAGGAGGAAGAAGGAAAACTCCTCGTCTTGTTCTCTGTTTCACTCCCATTTCAGGCCAAAGCGGATCCTTGTCGAACGATGCGTCTTTTCTAACTTTACTGTCAGAGGTGTCTTCAGTATTCACATTCATTACTCAGGTAGAAGTATAGATACTAGAGTTTAAAAATACTCCTGTAGAAGTTGAAGTATCAACTCAAGTTTTTTACTCAAGTAAAAGTATAAAGGTACTACTTAAAGTATAAAAGTAAAAGTAATGTAAGGGGGAAAAAAGCCATTAAGGACAAAAGCCATTGAAAATGAATGCATCTTAGTATAATGCAAATATATTAAAGAAGCATATATGTGTACTATTGAGCATTAACATGTGTTTCAGAGAGCAGGAGATATGATGACTAGTTGCCTATAAGTATTGTAATGGTGCAAAAAGTCAAACTTCAGAGGCATGTTATCATTTATCCTAACCTTTATTGGAATGTACATCCAAGTTTAGTTGCAGGAATCTGAGGGAACGGATGTAAGAACAAAACTGGACAAGAACATCTGAAACAACCACAACCAAATTCACTCTATCTGGATGGAGCAATTTAACTGGATAGTTTTTTTTTAAAGGCTGAAATGAAATAGAGTAACAAGGCTGTTTTTAAAATGTAAGGAGTAAAAAGTACAGATAATTGCATAAAAATGTAAGGAGTAAAATTAAAAAGTCGTCTGAAAAATAATTACTCCAGAGAAGTATAGATAACCAAAATTTCTACTTAAGTAAGGTAACAAAGTATTTGTACTTTGTTACTTGACACCTCTGTTTACTGCTGATGTTGCACCAGGGCATACGGAGCATGTCTGCTCTTATCGTCTTAGCAGTTCTCAGAAATGTTTCTTTTATCTTTCTTTCAGGAGCTTCGGCCGTCGGGGTTCAGGCGACCGTTTGACGAAGTGCAGGAGTTCAGCAAACACCCACACGAGCGCCACGCTTTCACTAAATAATGTCATGCCTAATGAAAACCATAGTTTCTCACATTTCAGTCATTTATTTGCTAAAATAAAAAGGTGGAAATATATTTCTGCAATAAAAGCTTCAGTCGGGTTCCTGTTGAATCCAGGACTTAAAAGAAGCAGACTGCTGAAGGACCTCCCATGATGCTCTGAGGTCTTTCCACCCCCATTTCTTGTTATTCTTCTTTAATATTTATGCCTCTAAAACTACAATGAACATTGTTCCAGTTTGGTCCCTCCGTTTGCTCTCCTTCCTCCTTCTGGTTAACTCAAGGTTTCTCCCTCTCCACTCTCACCTGCAGCATGGAAGATTACACTGAAGTGAACCTTTGACATCAATTTTAATTGTGAGACATTTGAACTGGGACTCAACCCAGTTTTGGTGTGGATGACAGTTGATGCTGAGAACAACTAGCTCAGGAGTTCTGTTCTGTTTCTACGTTGGTGCTGATGCTGTCTTTTAGCCACAACTGTGCCCTATCCTCCAGGGATGGTCACATGATCCAAGCTTGGTGTGACTACGTCATTGTTTTCATTTTTTGTATGTTTGTCCGTCTGTAATAGATCACAACTGTTGTTTTTAAAACCTGAAACTACTCCAATGGATCAAAGGTTTTAGGGGCTGCAGATGTCAGTCGTAACTGTAACAAAAGTTTTACTTGAAAATGTCTCAATGTGGACATACGCTACAGCGCCTTGATCACAAAAATCTTTGGCAGGGAGTTCTCTGGTTACAATTTTTACTCAGGTGGCAAGTACCAAAATAACATTTGTCCAGATAGCAGACATTTAAAGTCCTAGTCTGGGCTATGTCATGAAAACATTGGTGGACTATTATCTGGCTAGTGCTTGTCTGAATTTATGACCGTATCAAAGAGCTTCAGTCAAGGCTTGGGTGACACCTGTAGACTTTAAGGTGTAGAGCAACTAGCTCTACTCACTGAGCAACAGCCACTCAAGGTCAAATCCTGAACTGCAACATTTAAATATGCCCAGTGAAGCTTTGAGTTAGTGGTACTAGTGTAATGCTGCTGTATCCTTCACAGCCCCAGAAAAGACGTTGGACTGCACAGCGGCTTTCACCTTTGACTTGGCATAGGCTACGCTGAACCTTCAAAATACTTTGATTGAAGATAGATTTGTGAAGTGTTACCTGAATATATATGAGACAACCTGAATATATTGACGGGTCCCAGTGTAAGGCAAGTCAGCCAGGCAGTTAGTGTGCCTTTAGAGTGACAGATAAGGAAACAAGGGCCGCAGTGTGTTTAGTCTGCTGCCTGGTCTCCACAGAGCGACCCTGTTGCAGTTCGTCCTGCATTTAAGGGCTCATTCCTGGGTTACAACTGTCAAGTCCAATTAATCTGCTGAAATAAAAACATGTTCTGCGGTACATCATTTAAACTGAGGAAAAATATACTCCTGTCATTCAAGAAAATACCACAAAGCTTTTAGCTATGTGGTTGTCCAGATAACAAAACCAGGCTTCTGTCATCAAAGAATTGAAAAATGTCACAATGATACAATATATAAATAAATATACTTTACTCACAAGGCAGTACTTCACTCTTGGGGACGATGGTGGTAACGACGTTGGGGATGACTTTGGTAATGACGTTTCCTAACGACGTTGGTGACAATGTTGTTAGCGACGTTGGGGATGATGTTGGGGCGACGACACTATGATGATGTTGGGGAAGACGTTGGTGACGACGTAGTGCGACGACACTGGGCCAACGGTGGTAACGACATTGGGGACGATGTTGGTGACGACGTTGGTGATGATGGTGGTAACAAAGTTGGGATGTTGGTGATGATGTTTGTGATGACATTGACGATGACGTTGGTGACGATGTTGGAGCGACGACGTAGGGGACGATGTTGGTGCGACGATGTAGGGGACGATGTTGATGCAACGACGTTGGGGACGACGTTGGAGACGACGTTGGTGACGATGTTGGTGACGATGTTGGTGACGATGTTGGTGACGATGTTGGTGACGGTATTGTGGCGACAACACTGTGTTTCGATGGTGGTAACTACATTGGGGACGACGTTGGAGACGACATTGGTGACAAAGTTGGTGACGATGTTAAGGACAACGTTTGTGACTATGGTGG
>NC_084590.1:6859826-6894826 GCF_033807715.1 Cololabis saira | reverse complement strand
AGTCTGGTACCTGGGGTCATTGGGGGTTGGAGGTCTTTCACCTTCATGTGTACATGGTAGTCTACGTCGTTTGCTAGGTGGTAGTCTGTATCATGGTCTACGTGGTAGTTTAGGTCATGCTCTAAGTTGTAGTCTATTCAAGATTCAAGATTCAAGATTCTCTTTATTGTCATTGTAACAAGTGCAACGAAAGGTAGGGTGCAGGCCTTCAGTACAACAAAAAACAGTGCAATATTAACAATAAATATATAAAACAATATATAAAAAAATATAAAAACAATATAAAAACAATATACAGACTTAAAGAATGTTTGAGGCATTTATGACTCTGACAGCGTTTGGGAAAAAAAAATTTCAGTCTGTTTGTCTGTGTATGTGGTAGTCTACGTGGTAGTCTACCTCATGTTCTATGTGGTAGTCTACCTCATGTTCTACGTGGTAGTCTACCTCATGTTCTACGTGGTAGTCTACATCATGGTCTACGTGGTTGTCTAGTGTAGTGTAGTCTACATATCTGTATATAGCTGCACATCTTCAGTTTCCTATTTCACCATGGATCACACTTTGGGAAGCCTTCACTATATTTTAGCGTTATTTCCGCGTAGATAAGAGTGAGTTTGATGCTCCTTAACCAGGTCGGTCCTGGATCAACATCAACCATCATCGTTGGTCCCGGTGAAGCTGCAGTCTGTCTGCGGTGAACACTGACACACCGGGTCCCAGCGGATTTGGTTATAATGTTTAATCGTTGGGACCATCCAGCTCCTCAACCATCAGTTACTGTTTCACATGAACAGTTCAGGTAAAAACAGCAGTCAAATCAGCAAAAATGTCAGTTTGCCGGATGAAATATATGAATTCCTGATAAAATAAGTGTGTTAGTGACAGCTCTGCTCATGTGTGCATGTGAATGAGTGTACGTTTGTGTGTACAATCTGCATTGAGGCTTCTTGCTTCAGGAATCCTGGTCTGTGATTGGACGCTGCCTAGGCGTCAACGCTGCTCATTTGCATAAAGATCAGATTTTTCAACTTTAAATTGACGCTCTGGACGTACTGCTCCCGACACCTCCGATGCCTCTGTGGCCTCTTCATAGAAAATGAATGGCAGCCGGACGCCTATGACGCCTATGACGCTTTCACTGTGAATCCGGGGTTAGATTTAAAAAAGTTTTTTTTTTTTAAAGTTTCCGTGGGTTATCTAAACTGACCCCCCCCCCCCCCCCCAGCAGCCTTGGTTGTTCTACGCTATGAATTGTGTGGTTTGCGAGAGAGAGAGAGAGAGAGAGAGAGAGAGAGAGAGAGAGAGAGAGAGAGAGAGAGAGAGAGAGAGAGAGGTTTATGTAAACTTGCTGGCAACAACAAGAGGAAGAGAAAGGAGCAGGTGATGAGAGATAGAAGAGAAAACTACAGCAGCAGATGAAGAGAGGTACACTGTTAGATATTTGTTTGTCAGATGTATTCTAATACAATAAATGTAACTTTAGATGTCATGTATTTGTTATATTACAGATGCATGCATCTGGAAAAAAAACTTCAGATGTTCTGTTCTGAAATCCAGGGATTAATATTCAGTTAATCAGCATGTGAGCTTGAAGAGTACGAACTCTTGTACAAAACATAGTTTGGTGATGATCCCTGAGGTCCTCTAAAACGGTCTGGGCTCAGCCCTGATGTCCTGAGCTGCTGGCTACGCCCTTGGTGTAAACCTGGACATGTCACTGGGCGGAGTCACATCTGCAGCCCAGATGTTCAACCGCTGGATTCCAGTTTACCAGCCGTGCTGCTGGATTCCCCCAATTTACCTGCTGACCATGGAAGTGATGTCATCTCATCAGGCGTTGCTAGGTGACACATACAACGCTCCAACGCAAACATGATGGACCGGTGTGATGGACAGGCCTTCTCATTCAAACAAATGGGGAAGTGTGTCCAAACTTTTGGTCTGTACTGTATATATACTGTGTGTTCTTGCATTGTTGTACTTTTGTGCGCTCTTGGGCTGTTGTGCGTTCTTGTGTGTTCTTGCATTCTTATGCTGGTGTGCGATCCTGTGCTGTTGTCCATTTTTGTGCTGTTGTGCATTCTTGTGTGTTATTGCATTCTTTTGTGTTGTAGCGTTCTTGTGTTTTTGCGTTCTTGTGTGTTCTTGCATTCTTATGCTGTTGTGCGTTAATGTGCTGTTGTGCGTTCTTGTGTCTTCTTGCGTTCTTGTGTGTTTTAGCGTTATTATGATGTTGTGCGTTCTTGTGTGTTCTTGCATTCTCATGCTTTTGTTTCTTTTTGTTCCGTTGTGCGTTTTTGTGCGTTTTTTTGCTGTTGTGCGTTCTTGTATGTTTGTGGATTTGTTTGCAGTTGTGGGTTCTTGTGTGCTCTTGCGTTCTCATGCTTTTGTGCGTTCTTGTGCTGTTTTGTGTTTTTGCGTTGTTGTGCATTGTTGTGCGTTGTTGTGTTTTCTCGCGTTCTTATGCTCTTGTGTGTTCTTATGCTGTTGTGCGTTCTGGTACTGTTTTGCGTTCTGGTGCTGTTGTGCGTTCTTGTGCTAAACTACGGTGGCCGAGACCCGCCATTGTTGAAAATAAAAGTAACGCTGCAAACAGAAACAAATGCCGCTGCAAGTAAAATAAACGCTTAGCAAATAAAATAAACGCTGCAATTAAAAGAAACGCTGAAAATATAAAGAAACCCCGCTGCAAATAAAATAAAAAAACAACGCAAATAAAAAAGCCACAACGGAAGTGAATTACTGGGGACTATTTTTGCTGATGCACCGGTGTTTTTATGTGAGAGTAGAAGAAGAAGACGAAAAAAATTCACTTATTTTCTCGTTCGTTGTTCTTCTTATTCCTCGCTCTTCTTATTTCTTCCTTTTCACTTACGTCCTCTTCGTCTTCTTCTTCTCCTCTCACGTAAAAAACACCGGTGCATCAGCAAAAATAGTCCCCGGTAATTCACTTCCGTTGTGGCTTTTTTATTTACGTCGTTTTTATTTTATTTGCAGCGGCGTTTGTTTCTGTTTGCAGCGTTACTTTTATTTTCAGCAATGGCAGGTCTCGGCCACCGTACTAATCACTTCCTGTGGAGGACTTGATAGTATAATAAAGTATAATCCAGACCAATTTAACAGTTCCCAAGCTGCCAGGGACACTGCTTGGTAGGAGGGGCATAGTTTGTGTACAATTCGTTTTTGATGGCCTGATGACCTGTCCATGGATGGATGGATGGATGGATGGATGGATGGATGGATGGATGGATGGATGGATGGATGGATGGATGGATGGATGGATGGATGGATGGATGGATGGATGGATGGATGGATGGATGGATGCTCCATCAGTGTTGTGTCGCCAGTCCAGCCTGTCGTACAAGTCAACACTTCTTCTTCCACAATGGGAATAGTGTGGGACATATTCCTGTTCCTCCTAAAGTCCAGACTCATCTCCTTTGTCTTGTTCCTATTCAGGATGAGATTATTGTTCCCAACTTCCCACCATGCCACAAATGGTCCACCAGTTCTCTGTCCTCAGTCTGTTGTCCATCACTGATACAGCCCAAGACTGCAGAGTAATCTGAGTATTTCTACAGATGACAGGACTCTGACTTGTCCTGGAAGTCTGAGGTTTACAGTGAAGAGGAGGGGTGAGAGTACAGTGCCCTGTGGGACTCCTGTGCTACTGACCACCTGAGCAGACACACAACGCTGTGTCTCACCAACTGTGCTCTGTTTGTCAGGTGGTCAGTAATCCAGGTGATTGTGGAGGTGTCCACCTTTGTCTTCTGGGGGTTCCTACGTAGTGATGGAGGTTGGATGGTGTTAAATGTGCTGGAAAACCAAAGAACATGATCCTCACAGAGCTGCTGCTTGGTCCGGATGAGATGGTTTTGTTTGTAGCAAGTGTATGTAGCTGGGAAGGATTGTGCACTTGGTGACAAGTTTTTGATATTTGGCATGGTGTTAGGTATGGACATAAGGTTTTCAAAAACCACCGCAAACAAATCTGGACGGCCCCCTAGTGGCTGGTTTGCAGAAAATTCAAAATAGCTCCCGCTGAAAAGACCAAAGGTCATGTCTCAGCTTCTCTTTGTCCTAGATTGTTGTATATTGTCACTTTCTCTACTTTTGGTGCTAGGAATTCAATTCTGAGATACATTTCCTATGTCAAGGTCATGTTGAAGGTCAAATTAAATTTTCAAGGTCATTTTTTGCACAAAAAACTCTAGACCCATATTTTCACCCCCTAGGAATGAAATTTTCTGTTTATTGGACAGACATGGCATCTTCAACTCCACCCTCATGACGATAAGTAAACTGCAGTGGTTCCTGGAAGATGCTTGATTGTTTATTCAGGTGGACCAATAAAAGTCTCTCCAGGACTGAATTATGTGAGATGTTAGGGCTGCAGGTCTGTAGTCGTTTAGGACAGACGGATGAGACCGACATTTAATAATCAAGTCCAGGGGCTCATATACTTTTTCTCTCCACTGTATATACTCGATTATATACTATAATCGTTACTTGATTTTGTTTGGAATTAAAAATAAAAACATTTTGACGTGGTAAAAGGTTTCGTAAAAACCACCAACGTTCCGTGTTCTTGGATATAACAGAGTAACGCCTGAAAGAATGTGGTTTCACACGGACGCCGGTCCCTGGAGACCTCCGAACTAGACGGGTTGTTCCTGGACTCTGTCCAAGCCTCCGTCCCTGCACAGCTGTGAAAACCTGCCGCACATCTGGACGCATCAGATAACCGCCGGCACGCCGCACGTCACCCGCTCTGAGGTCAGGGCTGCTCCGTCACAAGACGTCCTCCGCCAGCCGGCTGCCAATCACGGCCCAGGTGCTGTGTGTGTGTGTGTGTGTGTGTGTGTGTGTGTGTGTGTGTGTGTGTGTGTGTGTGTGTGTGTGTGTGTGTGTGTGTGTGGAGGGTTAGGATGGGTGTGGTTACGTACTGCTGGTACCGTAAATATGACATTCATTCCAGAATGAGTAAGACTGATCATGACAGCAGAATGTGGTTTTAGACATTCTTGTTGAACATTCATGGATGTTCCTGGAACAAATGGGTTCTTGAAGGAAACACATGTAGATCTAACGTCTCAGGTTCCTTTTCTCCATAAATGCTGCAGCACTTTTTTATGGTTTATTTCATTCATAAAAAGAAAAACAAAACAGTTCAATATAATTACAACAAATCTCTTTCCTTGAATGAAAGGGAACAGAAAGAAGACTAAGCTTATTTTATCCGTCCGTTTTTCCTAAGGAATCAAATTTCAATCAATGTAATAATAAAAAAAAAAAACATTTCAATCTCATACCATCAATTCATTTCAGTTCAATTCAGCTTTATTTATAAAGCACCAAATCACAACTAGTATCATCCCAGGACACGCCAACTCGTTCCAAATGAGTCCAATTGATACAAAGCCAAAAAAATAACAATCATGATTACTGCTCCACTGATGAAACCAACAGATTTCATCAGACTTTTTTTTAATCCTATTCCACCGTCCTGATCCATGGTGGGAAGAAAAAGTTCCCTTTAACAGAAAGGAACCTGTGACAGAACCAGGCTCAGGAAGGACCAGCATCCACCTGGTTGAGAGAACAAAAACCAATCAGAACACCGGCTGGGAAGAAGCAACGCAGGTTCATAGCAACGAGTTGGAGTGAGGAGAAGTGCATCATGGGAGGTCTTTAGCAGTCCAGGTCTATAGCAGCATCACTAAGGGATGTTTGAGGTCACCTGATCCTTCCCTAACTATGAAAAGGGAGGTTTGAAGCTTCATCTTAAAAGTAGAGAGGGTCTACATTTAAGCTGCTTCCTGAACACAACCTGGTTCCAGAGGAGAGGAACCAGATACCTGAAGGTTCTACCTCCCGTTCTACTGGTAGAACCTCCAGGAACCACAAGTAAATCTGCTGGTTTAATATGAGAAGAACCTGATACATGAATGTAGCACGGCGAGTGCCACGGGGCCTGACGGACATGATGGAGAGGACACGGAGTTTCAGTGCAGGAACCTTTTATTTCACCCAACACACAGGACACACGTGCTTCAGCTTCAGCCTCTCCAACAGCAGCAGCCCCTTCTCCCAGCAGAGCCATGCCTTATGAAGGCAGGCAGGGTGGAGAGGTTGATGGGACACACCTGTGACCCAATCAACCAGAGCGGCTGCACCTCCACCCTGCCACAATGAAGGTTCTACCTCCTGTTATATTGTTGGAACCTCTAGGAACCTCAAGTGCACCGGCTGGTTCCAAAGGAGAGGAGTGTGTGTGTGTGTGTGTGTGTGTGTGTGTGTGTGTGCGTGCGTGCGTGCGTGCGTGCGTGCGTGCGTGCGTGCGTGCGTGCGTGCGTGCGTGCGTGCGTGCGTGCGTGCGTGCGTGCGTGTGTCAGGGTGCAGAAGGCAGCCAGACCCTCCAAGTTTGTTCATGAGCAAACATCCTTTCAGTTCTAACAGCTTGGAGTCTGCCCGTTTGGAGCAGTTGTTCTGAAACAGGGAGCGTTTCCCCCTAAAGATTGGTTCGTTTGGTTTATGTGAACACAGCAATCACGCTCGGATGCGGGACAAAACAAGTGAGCCGAGATCCTAGGAGAGGTGGTCTCGGCTCGCTTCCATTCCAGACCTGGAACGGTTCATTTGCAGTGAGAACATAATCCACACAGAACACAAAAACACACAGAAACAAACTAGCCACACTCGCTTACGATGCTCCATAGTTGTTGTTTTTCCCGAGGTACGGAAGAGGAAACTCCTTCCACGTTCATTTCTGACCAATGAGAGAACAGTTGGTTCATGGCATTTGTTAACAGCTTTGAACCGCTACAGACGGTTGCCTTGTGAACGCAAACGCCACAAACGAAAAACGAAATAACTGTATCGATTTATCCCCTGAATCAGAACAAAACAAACGGCCACAGATCTGAAAGCACCTTTAAACTTTGTTTGACCACCGGATTCCCCAGAACCCCCAGGACCTCCCCTGATCCAGCTGTCTGTACAGATGTGCAGGTAAACTAGCCGTCAGAGACACCTGAGCGCATCCTCCCCTCACGCCTGCATGGCCGTGACGTCACCGTTCCAGTAGATCTGGGCCTGAGCGCAGGCCGGGCCAGATGTTTCCCATTAACATCTGGGAGGACCGGGACCCGCTGCCGAAGGCCCACGTATCTCTGTTTTGCTCCTCCGTGCCTCCTGCAGTGTGTTGCGTAACTGCAGGGATCCGTCTCTGTCTCCGTGAGTTCATCGTGAGCGTGTGCAGCTTGCGGGCTCGTCGCCTCTATATGTACGAGCGGTTGCATAACGCTCGTCGCTCCACACGTTCCCCCGGACGCAGCGACCTCCCGGTGTCAGCCAGTGACATGTCATCGTTGTGGCCCGGAAGCTCCTCTGCCTTTTCCCCCCCGACATACTGACCAGAATTGATGGTGACAATCAAGTCAAACAGAAGAGGAATGTTAATCTCATGAGAGAAATACTACAATGACCAATCAGATAATCGGATTAATGGGGAAGGAGAGCGCTGCCCCGCATTAGTCCGTCGGTCTGAGCATGAACAAACGCACAGCTGTTTGGAGGCGTTATCGTCAAGATCGTGTCTCTTCTGTTCTTCCTGTGGCTCGTCGTCATGGGGCTGCGCTCCAGGACAAGCCTGCAGCAGATCAGGGTCCGGCCACAAACACCAACATTTCAACAACAGTGCAGAAGGCACTTCCTCCCTGGGTGGGGTCAAAATCAGGCGAGATTAGCTGGTCTCAAATTTAGCACTCTTTACTTAACAAAGATAAAACCAAACGGTGAAGAATCAAGTGGGCAGTACTAAGTATCGCATGATTCATGCAGTTTCATAACCCCATCCAGATGGATGTGCAGGAACAGTTCTCTCTGACCACTGCTGACGTCCTTCCCTCTGGGCGTTGTGTTAACTCACATGGAGTGCGTTTACATGGGAAGTTTAATTCCTCTTTAATTCAGAATTAAAATTAAATCCAATTTAAAATGAGTACAAATGACCATGTAAACACCTAATTCCGAATTAAAATGGCCAATCCGAATTAAACTTAATTCCGAAGTAAGTGGCTGGTTTATTCTGATTCTAAATCCAAATAAAATAATTCCACGATCATGTATATGTTACGGTTAATGTAGAAAAACGGCTATTTTGCAAAATAGCCGGCTAATGTGCAAAATAACCGGCAGGGCGGCTAATGTAGAAAAACGGCAGTAGCCGGTTAATGCTGTGGATGTGTCAGACCCCACACTTTTTCGGGGAGTGTAACGTTGCATGTGCAGCATATGGGCTTCTTCCATTGGCTGCTACGCACCAACTGACCTGATTGGCGACTGTAAGTGACCGGTTTGAAGCGCGAATTTCATCCATTCAAATGAACTGAATTCTGTAGTGTAGTAATTGGACTCTATCTACCAAATGAATTAGGTTTGCTTAGTTTGTTTTGGTTTCATCAATTTGTGCAAATGGAGGAGGAGGAGAGACCTCATCTCATCATGCGCGCGCTTCGGGTTTAGGAGCTTCACCTTCCATGAGAGAGACGCAACAACTGTTTGTCTGTTTTGGAGGTGGCAAAGAGAAGGTGGGAATAGATCTTTCCTCACAAAGACTGTCACACTGGATATTTACAGTACATTTTCCAGACCTATAAGGCTGGTAGAGGTGAGTGCACTCCACTGAGCTTTGCCACCTCGGTGGCAACGCTCTATTCTGGGGTGCCAATGATGTGATCTGTAGTTTGCATTATTCGTTTTGGAATACTCATTGAGGAATATACTGCATGGGATTTGGACTGAGAATAATTGCTATAATTGCCACGGCATGCCACGAGCTCGAGCTGACCGGAGCATCGAGACTGGAGACATGATTAAAAATGTGATGTCCGCACCATGAGCTTAAAAATGTATGTACTTTGCAAAATAGCCGTTTTTCTACATTAGCCGTAGCATATACACTCATTCTGCTTTAAGTTAATTCTGGTCTTTCTTTCTGCTCGTTCCCTCGCCCGTCTGTCTCCATGATGCTTATATTCCGCGCTGGGCTGGTTTTACAAACAAAGTTTCAAGACCATTTATTTAATAAATAGTTTGGAGGACCTGGAAATAATTAAAAGAACAGATGGAAACAGGAAACATCAAAATTGTGAGCTTTTCAAAGTTGTAGCGGCTAAGTTAGTTTTTCTTCCGGTAGTTTAACTTCCGGTCCGTCCCCCTATCCAATCAGAACCTTCCCAACCCCCAGACCTGTAGAGGAATTGGAGAAAGCCGATCAAATGTGTTTTCCATGTAAACCTTAATTCGGAATTACTATTTCCATGTAAACTCGAAGGAAAATTGTTTAATTGGGAATTATTTAATTCTGAATAATTAATTCTGAATTAAAAAACATCATGTAACCGTGGCCATAGAGGGCCTTAACTGGACTACGTAAGAGGGAGCAAAGAACTCCCATCCTAGCCTCCCTCCACTGGCTGCCTGTGCATTTTAGAGTCCATTTTAAGATTATTTTATTTGTTTTTAAATCTTGAAATGGTCTGGCCCCACCAGAGGGGATACAGCTCTTTCTGTTGGAGCTCCAAAATTATGGAACGAGCTTCCTTTAAACATTATAACATGTAATAATTGCTCGGGGTTCATGTTCTGGGTCTCTGGAAAGCGTCTAGAGACATCTGTTGTATTAGACTCTATACAAATACAATTGAATTGAATTGAATTGAATTGAATTGAATTGAATTGAATTGAATTGAATTAGACAAGCCTCCTCAGTGTCCATTTTTAAAACTTGTCCTAAAAGCCATTTTCATTCCTTGGCTTTCAATCCTGCATGAGACGAAACAATTATTTTACTATTTACTTCTGGTAAATTGTCTTATGTTCCTGTGTTGTTTTATTTACAGTATTTGTGTACAGCACCTTGTTTCAGCTGTGGTTGTTTTAAAGTGCTTTATAAATAAAGTTGAGTTGAGTTGAGTTGAGTTGAGTTGAGTGGTCTGCACACCTGCCCAGGAGCACTACATGGCAGGAAGGGCTACTTCCTGTTACCCTCCTCTTCCTTTTATTTGGCTTCAACCTTGTTACATTCAATAAATAAATATTAAATATTGTAAATAGAATTAATTAATTAAGGACACAATGACAAAAGTTGTTCTTTGAGGTCGTGTTCTAACCAGTGACTTTTAAGCAGAAAACATGACAAACAGACAGATTAAAGGCTGTCAGCTCCGCTGGGGAAATGTCTGCACATTTTACAGAAAATTGCGTCCTTGTTTAAACTGTATTCCAACCAAGAAAACTGTCCATACCACTTTGATGAGAAGCATCTTGATTTTCCATTCTTGACTGTGCTTGGAAATACATCCAAACTTGGCTGTGAAGGTGGTTCATCAATTGTGGATAAATGGAGGGAAACATCAGGTTGACCGGGAGAGAGCGCTGGTGCCGGCGAGCCAGTGGCAGGGCTAACCTCCTCTAGCAGCAGGGCTAACCTCCTCTAGCAGCAGGGCTGACCTCCTCTAGCAGCAGGGCTAACCTCCTCTAGCGGCAGGGCTAACCTCCTCTAGCGGCAGGGCTAACCTCCTCTAGCAGCAGGGCTAACCTCCTCCAGCGGCAGGGCTGGGCTAACCTCCCCCCCCTACCTGGTCTCAGTTTATCCAAATAACGCCTGTTAAGAAATTTGTGTGCTGAGCACAGCAGGGGCTGCCGTGGCTGCCGGCTCAACCTGCACCGTCTTCCCGGGGGAGAAGACTGTAGCTCTGTTGAGAATTACGCTGGATGAAATAAATCATTTAGGAAGATAAATGTTGGTTGAATAGATGAAATCTATCAGTTGTAGCTACGCCTGTTAAGAAATGACGGCGCGCGTCGGCGCGTACATCGACGCAGAGCCTACGGCGTAGGCTCTGCGTCGATGTACGCGGAACGAGGACCGCGGGCTGGGAGCGGGCTGGGAGCGGGCTGGGAGCGGGCTGGGAGCGGGGTGGGACGCGTCCTCGCCGGCCGGGAACCCGCCGATGCAGCGGCAGCCTCGCGTCCAAGCGTCCCAGGGCTGGAACGCTCCCCCGCGGGCTCGGAAGCAAGGCTGCCGCTCCACACGGAGCCCGCAGACGTTACTGTTGATGGATTGTACCGTAGACCACTGCTGCTTCTGTTTTACATCCATTATTAAATAAATGGATGTAATAATAAAAGAGTCTGCTAACTTAACCGCCGTTGTCAACGCTCCGTTGTTTAAAAACGGCGCTCTTCCATGTTTATTCTGCTTTGGTTGTTCAGTAACACCGTCCCCAGCCCCGCCCCCAGCCCCCGACGTAAACTGGTTCTAACGCTGGCCCAGCTCAAAACTGGTGCTGGTGTAGCACCAGTTTTGAGAGCCAGGAGCCGGTGCTTAGGCTGTGTAAAACCAAAGAACTGGTGCTAAGTCTGGCTCTAGCCCAGAACCAGCCCTGGAACCAGCTTGGTGTAAAAGGGGTATGAGTGATGTGGGTGGGCCAGTGCCACCCAGGCCCATTACTGGCTACGCGCCTGGTTCTAACTACAAGACCCAAACTGATGGTTTTTAATGTCTTCACACGCACGCACCCAAACCCCATAAACCCGGGGGAACAGAGGAGGGAGTGACCGTGGGCGGCTTTAACGGGCCTCAGTCCTGTCGTGCGTGGGCTGAGAGTGAGCTGCTGCGACACGGTGCGGGTGACGTCATGATGCATGGAGCGCTGCAGCAGGAAAGTCCCTCTGTCTCCGCTGAGTTGCGCGCGCAGTGGCGCGACGGGGCTCCTACGGAGGGCTGACCCATGGCACGGGCACGTTCCCAGGGCGGGCCTGCAGGTTCCCACTGAGCAGGCCAGGACTCACAGGTGCAGCTGTTCAACTAATCCCCCTCCCCCTCCCTGGGGACATTCACTCCTCGTTTACTGGACAGTTCTCCAGAGAGGACGGACAGATCTCAGCTGGACTGGACCTGCTCCAGGCGATAGCGCTCAGGGTGGTAGAGCATGTCCCAGTGGACTCAGAGACGGTGCATGTCCCAGTGGACAGGAGCAGAGAGAGACGTTGGGACGGGCTGGGACAGATGCAGCGCAGCTCCTTCAACGAAAGTAAAATGTCTAATGAGACTAAGAGGATCCAGTTTGGTGCAGATGTGGTAACAGGTATTAGGAAAAGATTTTACATTTTTTTTAACTCAACTTTATTTTACACATGTACAGTTTTCAGTTAAAGCACTATTTTAAAAACAACACATTTAAAAACACTTATTTTTCACAACTTTTCCTTAATTTAACTTAACTGAGTGAAATGTAAAATGTGGTTGTCTTCAATAGTGCATAAAACATCATCAAGTATGTTTAAAAGTATGTATGTCACAGGACATTTTATAAACCTCCAACTCCAGCCTCAGCCTGCAGCGGAGGTTGCAGCGCCACCCTGAGGCTGCGTCCCGACCTGGCCGCTCCTCAACGTTGTTCCCTCTGGACACGTAAATGGCCAGCTTTGCTGTGCCAGAGACAATATTGAGGAGCCGCCACTTCTTTTTGTTCTTTTCTTTGTTTATAACCATAAATGAAAACCTCCTCTGAAAACTTATTAAAAGAACTAAAAACTTGAGTTAAAAGAGTGTGGAAATTTGAAAGTCTCTGAAAGACCCCAGTCGAGTACCCAAAAAAACGCAGTTTCCCAATCCAACAGAGTCCCCAATTGAATCGATTCTACAATCGGTCTACAATCAGAGTCAGCAATTGAGTGGAGTCCCCAATCAAAATGAGACTCCAACCGAACTGAGTGCTCAATCAAACAGTCCCCAATCAAATCGAGTCCCCAATTAAACATAGTCCCCAGCTGAGGTAAGACCCCAATCGAGTCCTCAAAGAAACAGAGACCCTCAATCGAGTAGAATCCCCAATCAAACAGAGTCCCCAATTAACTCGAGTGCCCAACAAACAGAGACCCCAATCAAACCATGTCCTCAATCAAACAATCACCAATCTAACAGAGTCCCCAATCGACTTCAGTCAAACCGAGACTCCAATCAGGTCCCCAAACAAACAAACAGAGACCCCCAATCAAACCGAGTCAATTAAACAGAATCCCTGATCTACCAGACTCCCCAATTCAGTCGAGTCCCTAATCAAACATGAGAGGTCAACCGAGTCTTCAAGCAAAACTCCCCAATCAAGTCGAGTCCCCAATTAAACATAGTCCCCGACTGAGTGAAGTCCCGAATCGAGTCCTCAAAGATACTGAGACCCCAATCGAACAAAGTCCTTAGTCAAACAGTCCGCAATCTAACAGAGTCCCCAATTGAGTCGAGTCCCCAATCGAACAAAGCCCACATTCGGACCCAGTCCCAAATCCAACCAAGTCCCCAGACGAACTGAGTCCCCCCATCAAACCAAGTCCTTTTTATTTTATTTAATTAAACTGATTCCCCACTGAAACAGAGACCCCAATCAAGTTGAGTCCTCAATAAAACGGGTTGGCTAGAGTCTGCAATGATCAAAACCGCTGTTCAGAACACTTTGTGGAGACATCCTAACTTCTTACCTTCCATTCTTACAGTTCTAACAGCGGACACTCTGAGGAAGGCGGGAGAACCGCCAAAACTGTTAGAACGGAAGGTAAGAAGTCGGAACTTTGCCTGGAAAAAAAGAAACCTTAGGATATCTATTTGAAGACATAATGAACACAATACAACTACTTTGTGGAGACATTTTGTCCGGTTGTCTTTGACAGTTATGATTCAATCAGATTAAGAACATGAATGTGCTGTTGCCTGTGCAAGAGACCATTAAAGTGTGATGCTGTGGTCATGCACCCACAATGTTTGAATGTTAAGAAGGCGGCCAACACAACTCAGACAGTTCACTTACCACGTGTGGTTCAGTCACCACACGCTGGTCTTGGATCAGCCACAACCTTCAGCTTGTGCAGTTTGTTCATAAAACAGTCCTCCATCAAGTGTTGCCAAAAAACAAAACCATTTACTCTATTGCTGGCCTGGAAAAACCAAGTGCATCCGGAGCCGTGGTTGGCCAACTTTCCCTCACAAGTGAAAATAAGGCAACCCCTTGGAGCTCATTCAGCTACACATCTCAAACTAGTGGTTTAAGATCAATTTCACCACTGCTTCACAGCAAAGACATTAGCTCATTCATTAGACTGATTACGAAGTGAGAGCTACTCAACCCTTGTTATGTCCATCCCCACATGATCGGATTCAAGCATTTTATCACTACGAAAATATTCAAAGTCTTCATCCCAAGAGCTGACCAAATGAAAGTACTTTCAGATTCCCCGGATGGGAAACCTTTTTGACCCTAGCTGTTGGAAACTTTAACTGAAAATGACCACTTTCCTCCAAAAACTACCAGAGAATTCGAGCAGACGAAGAAACTCCACCCTCTGTGATGTCATAGAGAGCCAACGTCAGAAAATAAGTCTCTAGAATGAAGGTTTCTCACCCTGTAAATTAAGTATTAGGAGTGCCTGGTTCATTTAATTAAAATGTTTTGATTGTCCAGTCTCATTTAAGATGATGATTCGTCATAATAACAATGCAGGTAAATTAGAAAACAAAAACCAGAGTGTTTAAGGCTACTTTAAGGCTAATTTGGCTCAGCATAGTCTGGATATCAGTATCCTTTTTCTGCCTAAGATGAGCCGTGAACATTTGCTTGCATTTGTTTGGATTTTAACTTCAGATTCAACAGCTGATACTGTCGAAAGAGGAATATCAGAAGCAACAAAGCTTCGAGTTCCTTGTTGAATTTGGCTGCTATCTGATCTGGCCAAGGGCCAAACTTTATGACATATTCCTCGGCGGTCTGCCGGGTTCAGTCTGTTGGACATTCCAGGCTCAAACGGGGAGGAAAGGCAGCATTTGGCAAAACAAAGTTGGGGATTAATAACTAAGATCTGTTTATAAATGAGAGGAAAATCTTTCAGATTCAGTGCCGTGCAGCACTTATCCTCAAGTGTTAGGTAAATGTGAGAGCCCAGATATTCACAGAACAATAACAGCCGTTCCACAAAAGTTGCACGCCTTCTCACATGTACACACAAATCTGAAACGCATATTTTAATCACGGCGGAAGATGGGAACAATCTGTGAAAATCTGTGCAGTGATAAAAAAATAATTTCAGAATAATGTTCCTTTGGATAGAAGTCTGGATCCCAGATAGACGATAGCTCATCTGAAGAGGAAGCCTACGCTGCAACTTCCTAGCATATCGAAGCATCTGCAACATCTAAGTGGACAAAGGTGTATGATTTCTGAAACACTGGAGAGGAAGATATCAACAAGAATCATCCAGCGCCTCTCAAGTCCATCTGCTGGTGTCCTCAGTTTGGAGACATTTCTGGACTGTTGTTCAACCAGTGGACGATGCTACCCAGTGGTAAACGCCCCTCTGAGAAAACCTTCTTGGAACTGGGGATGTAAAAGCCCTGAATGAGACTTTGAAGAGTAAGAAAAAATTCTAGCCCTGGCATGGCAGCACCTGTGTCCAACTGGACTCACAGCAGTCTGACCAGCACTGATCCAGCTGGACCCTCCTGTGATTTTGTGCTTGTGTTGTTCTCTCAGATGTAAGTCGCTTTGGATAAAAGCTGTTAAATGACAGTAGTAGTAGTAGTAGTAGTAAGAAAAGGTAAGTGGACATGAGAAGGAGTGATGAGCTGAGGCCTGGGAATGACCTGGGTAGCCCAGGTAGCTAAGCAGACAAAGGAGCTGACCTTCAGCCCACTCCGTCATCTAAGAAAATGTCCATGTCTCATCTTTCCTCACTCTCTCCTCCTTCTTTTTCTGCTGATCCCACTCCCTCATCTTATTGCTCGTTTGATGAAAAGTCCAGCCTCGTGGTGATGACACCACCGTAAATCTGTTTCACGGTGGCGAGGACCACTGAGGTACAGATGAAGCGGACCTGCTGGCAACACCGCCAGCGTTGACGCGTCTGACTCGTGTGTGAACTGATCGGATGCTACAAGGTTTCCCACAGAAGAGTGTCCACTGAGGGTTCACCACACAAGCGAGAGCCGCATCTGTTTGGCTCCGTCACCGTCAGCTGTTACTGGTGGACCTCACAGAAAAGACGGTGAGTCATCAACATATCTCCGTCAGCGTGCACGTCTCTGCATGTTTGACGCAAACATATGATGGGATGGCAGATGAGAACAGGGGTCTCGTAGCAGTATCAAATGTTTATATGGTCCGAAGGCTCAGGTTTCATCCCAGCATGCTGTGGTGTATAGAAACATCACTAGGATGTTAGTTTACCCCATGTACGTTGAGGCCAACAGGAAGTCAGTCAAAGAAATTCTCAGAAGTTCACATTCTCTGTGACTCCCAAGACAAAAAAGATTGATTAAGCCTGGGGAGCGTTTATGGACTGTTGTTCTTTGGAACCAATGGCATCCAGTGGACTCCACCCACATTGTTGCTGTTGGGAACTAAGGATCAGAGCACCCGCAGCCGTTGTGGTCCGTCGTCAGCATCCGCCAGAGTCCTCCGAGTCCTCCGAGTCCTGTACCACTCCAGGCCACATGGGGGCAGTGTATCACTTCATGTCTCATAGGTCTGGGTAACAACTGAAGGCCAGCCAGATAACTTCTGGGTTAGGTCTCATGTGGAACTGAGATCCTCCTCTGAGAATGCTCTGGTTTTTGATGTAGAGGGGTCTCTTTACCTGAGAGGGTCTGGATCCAGACGTGCGGCTCCTCTACCGACCACGAGGGTCTGGATCCAGACCTGCAGCTCCCCTACCGACCACCAGGGTCTGGATTTACCGCCCTTCAGGTGAAAATGTCCAACTTTAGAGCAGATCAAACATATTTACAGTCTGGTACTAAAACATTTTGGTGTCGGTCGTTTGTTTTCCAGGACGACTCTGAGGAGGATGGATGTTTGTACCACACCAGGAGAGTTTAACACTTACAGTAGATGTATTTCTAATATGATTGATTTCATAGGTGTATAAAGTACTTGAAAAAGTAACTTAGTAAAAGTAGAAATACCATAACTGAAAAAGACTTTGGTAAAAGTTAAAGTCAGCCATAAGAAAATTACTTGAGTAAAAGTCTTAAAGTAGCTCACATTAAATGTACTATGTAAGTATCAAAAGTATCCTGTGAAAAAGAGTTCAGCAGGGAGACAGCTGTGGGGAAGAAGCTGTTCCTGAACCTGGTGGTTCATGTACGGAGACTCCTGTAGCGCCTCCCAGAGGGCAGGAGGGCAACAGCCTGTGTGCTGGGTGGTAGGAGTCCTTGATCATGTTGGTTGCTCTCCTGAGAAAACACTTCCTGTGGATAGTGTTCATGGCAGGAAGTGAAGCTCCAGCGATGCGCTGGGCGGTTTTCACCACCCTCTGCAGTGCTTTCAGGTCAGCGCTAGAGCAGTTCCCGTACCAGCAGACTGTGATACCGTCGGTAAGGATGCTCTCCATGGTGCAGCGGTAGAAGTTCACCAGCACGTCTGAAGAGAGGTGGTGTTTCCTCAGAGTCCTCAAGAAGAAGAGGCTCTGGTGAGCCTTCCTGACCAGGTTGGAGCAGTTTGTAGTCCAGGAGAAGGTCCTGTGAAATGTGAATCCCCAGGAATTTGAAGCTGGTCACACGTTCCACTGCCACACCGTTGATGTGGATGGGTGGATGAGTGACAGCATTCTTCCTGAAGTCCACAATCAGTTCTTTGGTTTTTGAGGTATTGAGCCTCAGGTTATTGTTCTCGCACCACAGAGCCAGGTGATCCACCTCCTCCCTGTAGGCCGACTCATCATTGTTCCTGATGAGGCCAATCAGGGTGGTGTCGTCCGCAAACTTGATGATGCGTTGGAGCTTGTACAGGTCTGCAGTCGTGGGTGAAGAGGGAGTAGAGGAATGGACTCAACACGCAGCCTTGCGGTACGCCAGTGTTGATGGTGAGTGTGGAGGAGCAGTGGTGGTCTAACTGGACATGTTGTGGCCTGTTGGTCAGAAAGTCCAGTAGCCAGTTGCAGATGGGAGCTGTGATGGCCAAGTCCGCAAGTTTGACTATCAGCTTTGATGGGATGACAGTGTTGAATGCTGAACTGAAGTCTATGAACAGCATTCTGGCATAAGTTCAATTCAATTCAATTTTATTTGTATAGCGTCTAATACAACAGATGTTGTCTCTAGACGCTTTCCAGAGACCCAGAACATATGTGGCCCTGCGATGGACTGGTGACCTGTCCAGGGTGTAACCCCTGCCTCTCACCAGAAATGAGCTGGGATAGGCTCCAGCAGACCCCCGTGACCCTGCAAAGAATAAAGCGGGTATAGAAAATGGATGGATATTAAAAATGCATATATATATATATATATATATATATATATATATATATATATATATATATATATATATATATATATATATGTATATAAATTAGTGGTGGGACTCGATTAAAAAAATGAATCTAATTAGAGACTAATTAGAGGATTTTTAATCGCAATTAATCGCATATCATTATATAATATAGCAGTTCATAAGTTGGATCAGCCGACGCTAGGGGGGCGGAGCGGAAGTTACGTCTACCGGATGAAAAACAAACTTTGAAAAGCTCACCATTTTGATGTTTCCTGTCATCTGTTATTTTAATTATTTCCAGGTCCTCCAAGCTATTTATTAAATAAATGGTCTCCAGTGTTGTGCGTGTTCAATGAATGCGTTCATTTGAACGCGTTCATTGAACACGTTCATTTCTGTGAGAACGTTGAACTGAACGCAACATATTTACACATAAAGAACTTGAACGTGAACTTGTTCATTCTGCAGATCATGAACTGGAATTTGAACTGTTCAGATTATGTGAGTTTCAGCTTCACTGTTTAGGTCCAATTATTACGGAATAATCCTTCTCATTTCACCAGCGGGCGGCGCGCACATTTAAAATACTCGACGAGCCCGGTGCAGTCTTTAAGAATGTAGGCTGATTTATGGTTCCGCGTTACACCAACGCGGACCTACGGCGTAGGATACGCGGCGTGGGGACCGTATGGTTCGCGTCGCCGCGTACCTTACGCCGTAGCCTTCCCCGTCGATTTCACGCGGAACCATAAATCAGCCTTGACGGGTGAAGAGAGACGTTGCAGACGCAGCGTCAGCGAGCCGTCAGATGATGATCCGCTTATCATTATCTGCGGGAATCGTCTCCCAAAGAGTCTGACGGTAGCAAACTAACCTTTCTGTGCAAATTATGTCCACCTGCGCTGAGAAAACAAGTCTGAACGTCTGCCTCGTCAACTTCAAATTTGAAACGTCATGTGGAGTTAAAGCATCCGTCCAGTGGGAGAAAATATCTGCGAGTCCTTAACCATCAAAAAAGTTCCCAGAAAGACCAAGAGGTCTGATTTCCCAGTAACAGGTAGACAAATTGATAATGCACTACAATGTTGGAGATTTACAGCCTCTGAATAAAGTTGAAACGCCACCAGGACAATACATGATTGTATTCAGCAGTGGTCTCCAACCCTGTCTTGCATGTTTTACATGTTTCCTTGCATCATCACACGTGATTCTAATTAATGGCCGTCATCAGCTTGTCATCCAGGTCTGCACAAGTCTGTTAATGACAGTCATTTATATCAGGGTTCTGAGGGGAAATATCTAAAACATGCAGGACTGGGTCCTGGTCCTGAGGACCAGGGTTGAAGATCACTGGTATACGGTGAACACTTTTAGGATAGGGGGGCTTTTCATTCGTACTTCTCACCTAAAAATATTGAAATGAACTGAATTTGAACTAGTTCAAAATGAAAATAGTGAACTATGAACGTGAACAGTTCATTTTTAAAGTATGTGAACTGAACTTTGAACTAGTTCATGAGAAGTATGAACTTGCACAACACTGATTAGATGGTCTCTGCTCTTGACCACCGTTTACTGCGTGCTGCCATCTTGAATCTTTGTTTGGAAAACAAGCCCAACGTGGAATATAAGCGTCATGGAGACAGACGGGCGAGGGGACGAGCAGCAATTTGGATACATTTGGATAAAAGCACACAACTGAGCTTTTATCCAGGTTTCCACTCGGTAGTTTTTTTAAAACTAAAGTTACCGCCCACCGAACCCAGCAACGACTTCCCAGCGGTTTAGTTTCCATTGTTGTTTCTCGTGGTGAGTTCTGTGCATCAGTATTACGGTAAACTTATACCGGGAGCTCGTGCAATTAGAAACATTCTGCACTGTTTGGAGTGCAAAAGTAAATTGCGATTAAATGCGTTTTTTTTTTTGTCGCATTATTTTTCTGTAGTTAATTAATCGTAATTAACACAATAAAGTCCCAGCCCTAATATATATATATATATATATGGTATTAACCATTAATATATATGCAGACAAAAAAAAAGAATAAATACAAGCATTGGTTCAGGAGTTCCTCAGGAACCAAAATGAGTTTTCACTTCCTCAACTGTTGACAGAAAGCACAGGGGGGGACATTTCTCAGATTGGAAACGCGCGCGTTAGCCTGATGATTGGACGGTCCGTGGTTTCATTCTCCTTTCATTCCCTCTTGATGAGTTCTCAGAAAGCAGCTGAGGTCTGACGGATGATCGGAGAAGCGGTGCCTGGGAAACAGAGGGAGAACAACTGTCATACGTGCAAGCAGCTGCGGGTCACCCAGCTGCCTCTATCATAATAATAATAATATTAATAATACAATAGTAATACATTTGATTTATATAGATCTCAAAGACGCTTGATCAGAACCAGACAAGAACTAGAAACAGACAAGTCCAGGACCGTGTGTGTGTGTGTGCATGTGCGTGTGCGTGTGCGTGTGCAAGTGCGTGCGCGTGCGCGTGCGTGTGCGTGTGCGTGTGCGTGTGTGCGTGTGTGCGTGTGTGTGTGTGTGTGTGTGTGCGTGTGTGTGTGTGCATGTGTGTGTGTGTGTGTGTCAAGCATTTACTGGGTTGTTTTCTGTCAGGCTTTAGTTAGTCGTATATCTACGTGCACTCATCCCCAAAAAACCCATGGGTGATGTCACGGGGCGGGGTCCAGTTTATGGTTGTGGTGGAAATCTGAAAATAAAGACTGACAAAATAACCGAATGGTCTTTATGTCATTCAATGAAAACCTTGCAAGGGATCAGCATACAGTCACAACAAAGTATAACTGCACACTGATGGTTTGCTCCAAGGTGTAGGTGTGTTTTATAGACAAAGATTGTGTAAGATACAAGCGGCCGAGATGAGTTTCCTCCGCAGGGTGGCTGGACGCTCCCTTAGAGATGAGTTTCCTCTGCAGGGTGGCTGGACGCTCCCTTAGAGATGAGTTTCCTCTGCAGGGTGGCTGGACGCTCCCTTAGAGATGAGTTTCCCCCGCAGGGTGGCTGGACGCTCCCTTAGAGATGAGTTTCCTCCGCAGGGTGGCTGGACGCTCCCTTAGAGATGAGTTTCCTCTGCAGGGTGGCTGGACGCTCCCTTAGAGATGAGTTTCCTCTGCAGGGTGGCTGGACGCTCCCTTAGAGATGAGTTTCCCCCGCAGGGTGGCTGGACGCTCCCTTAGAGATGAGTTTCCTCCGCAGGGTGGCTGGACGCTCCCTTAGAGATGAGTTTCCTCTGCAGGGTGGCTGGACGCTCCCTTAGAGATGAGTTTCCTCCGCAGGGTGGCTGGACGCTCCCTTAGAGATGAGTTTCCTCTGCAGGGTGGCTGGACGCTCCCTTAGAGATGAGTTTCCTCCGCAGGGTGGCTGGACGCTCCCTTAGAGATGAGTTTCCTCCGCAGGGTGGCTGGACGCTCCCTTAGAGATGAGTTTCCTCCGCAGGGTGGCTGAATGCTCCCGTAGAGATAGGTTGAGGAGTTCGGTCACCCGGGAGGAGCTCGGAGTCGAGCCGCTGCTCCTTCACATTGAGAGGAGTCAGCTGAGGTGGCTTGGGCATCTGTACCGGATCCTCCTGGACGCCTCCCTAGGGAGGTGTTCCAGGCATGTCCCTCCTCCCTAGGGAGGTGTTCCAGGCATGTCCCTCCTCCCTAGGAAGGTGTTCCAGGCATGTCCCTCCTCCCTAGGGAGGAGTTCCAGGCATGTCCCTCCTCCCTAGGGAGGTGTTCCAGGCATGTCCCTCCTCCCTAGGGAGGTGTTCCAGGCATGTCCCTCCTCCCCAGGGAGGTGTTCCAGGCATGTCCCTCCGTGAGGAGCCCCCGGGGAAGACACAGGACACGCTGGAGAGACTATGTCTCTCGGCTGGCCTGGGAATGTCTCGGACTCCCCTCGGAAGAGCTGGAGGAAGAGCTGGAGGAAGAGCTGGAGGAAGAGATGGAGGAAGAGCTGGAGGAAGAGCTGGAGGAAGAGCTGGAGGAAGAGCTGGAGGAAGAGATGGAGGAAGAGCTGGAGGAAGAGCTGGAGGAAGAGATGGAGGAAGAGCTGGAGGAAGAGCTGGAGGAAGAGATGGAGGAAAAGCTGGAGGAAGAGCTGGAGGAAGAGCTGGAGGAAGAGCTGGAGGAAGAGATGGAGGAAGAGCTGGAGGAAGAGCTGGAGGAAGATATGGAGGAAGAGCTGGAGGAAGAGCTGGAGGAAGAGCTGGAGGAAGAGATGGAGGAAGTGTCAGGGTTGGACACTTCCCCCAGTTTGACTTTCAGTTTCTGTCTTGCCCCGCCTGTGTCCCATCTGCCCTGATTGTGTCTGCACCTGTGTCTCGTCATGTCTTGTTATCCCCTCAGTATATCTTGTCTTGTCATTCCTTGGTTCCCTGTCGGTCCGTACTGGTTCTTCCTCCATGTCTCCTCGTTGTTTTTTCCTGTTCCTGGTTTTTGTTTATCCTGCTCTGCAGCGCCTTGTGTTTTGCCTTTTTGTGGATTAAACCCTTTTTTGTTGAGAACTCCTGCCTCCGGCCTCCCTCTCTCCCCTGCACTTGGGTCCTTAGAAAACCACAACCTAACAGAACGGACCGACCACAATGGACCCAGCGGGAGAGCGCCTCTCGTTAAGGGAGTTTTTGCGCCGGGCCGAGGAGGGGGAGTATTGGGACCCCTTTTGGGGAACACGCCTGGCTCTGGGTGGGCCCAGGAGCCTGCAAGCTCAGGGGAGGCTACGACGACGACGTCAGCGCCAGCCCCAGCCTGTTCCGGTGGGGGCCCTGGACGCACCTCTTCCTGTTCCCGAGGTGGTCCTGGACGCATCCCAGCCTGTTCCCCCCTTCTGGGGAACACGCCTGGCTCGAGGCGGGCCCGGGGGTTCTCAGCCCCAGGGGAAGCGACGGCGTCAGTGCCAGGCCCATCCTGTTCCTGCTCCAGCGGTGGTCCTGGACGCATCGCCCCCTGTTCCGGCGCTGGTCCTGGACGCATCGCCCCCTGTTCCGGCGCTGGTCCTGGACGCATCGCCCCCTGTTCCTGCTCCAGCGGTGGTCCTGGACGCATCGCCCCCTGTTCCTGCTCCAGCGGTGGTCCTGGACGCATCGTCCCCTGTTCCGGCGCTGGTCCTGGACGCATCGCCCCCTGTTCCTGCTCCAGCGGTGGTCCTGGACGCCTCAGCTCCTGCTCTAGTTCCTCCTCCGGTGATGGTTCCGGACCCCCCTCAGCCAGCTCCGAGGACCCGTGTCCCCCCTCAGCCAGCTCCGAGGACCCGTGTCCCCCCTCAGGCAGCTCCGAGGACCCGTGCCCCCCCTCAGCCAGCTCCGAGGACCCGTGTTCCCCCCCAGCCCGCCCTGGATGTGGACTGTGGGGACATCTGGGATCTGTCCCTTGAGGGGGGGCCAGCGCCCTGGACCCGGGTACCCCCGCAGCCGGCGCCTCGGACCCGGGTACCCCCGGAGCCGGCACCTCGGACCCGGGTACCCCCGCAGCCAGCGCCTCGGACCCGGGCTCCCCCGCAGCCGGCACCTCGGACCCGGGTACCCCCGCAGCCAGCGCCACGGACCCGGGTCCCCACTCGGGCATCTCCGGGGATCCTCTGCCCCCCGACGCCGGCTCCCCGCATCCTGTCTGCTCCTGTCCCGGCTCCCCGCATCCTGTCTGCTCCTGTTCCGGCTCCCCGCATCCTGTCTGCTCCTGTTCCGGCTCCCCGCATCCTGTCTGCTCCTGTTCCGGCTCCCCGCATCCTGTCTGCTCCTGTTCCGGCTCCCCACATCCTGTCTGCTCCTGTTCCAGCTCCCCGCATCCTGTCTGCTCCGGTTCCGGCTCCCCGCATCCTGTCTGCTCCTGTTCCGGCTCCCCACATGCTGTCTGCTCCTGGTCCGGCTCCCCGCATCCTGTCTGCCCAAGTACCCGAGCCCTGTCAAGTCCCCGAGCCCTGTCAAGTCCCCGAGCCCTGTCAAGTCCCCGAGCCCTGTCAAGTCCCCGAGCCACGCCAAGTCCCCGAGCCACGCCAGGTCCCCGAGCCACGCCAGGTCCCCGAGCCACACCAGGTCCCCGAGCCATGCCAGGTCCCCCGAGCCACGCCAGGTCCCCGAGCCACGCCAGGTCCCCGAGCCACGCCAAGTCCCCGAGCCACGCCAAGAATCCCCGTCACGCCCCCCGTCACGCCCCCCGCCAAGACCCACGCCTAGACCCAGGCCTAGGCCTCGGGGACGCCCCCCCGAGCTGTCTCGCCGGTCTGCCCAGTCCCGAGGACGGCCCCTGGAACTTTGCCCGTGTGTGGCCTGGGCCCTCCTCCAGGCCCCCTCCGCCCACCCTGGGTTAGGACTCTGGGGACATCTGGGATCTGTCCCTTGAGGGGGGGGTACTGTCAGGGTTGGACACTTCCCCCAGTTTGACTTTCAGTTTCTGTCTTGCCCCGCCTGTGTCCCATCTGCCCTGATTGTGTCTGCACCTGTGTCTCGTCATGTCTTGTTATCCCCTCAGTATATCTTGTCTTGTCATTCCTTGGTTCCCTGTCGGTCCGTACTGGTTCTTCCTCCATGTCTCCTCGTTGTTTTTTCCTCTTCCTGGTTTTTGTTTATCCTGCTCTGCAGCGCCTTGTGTTTTGCCTTTTTGTGGATTAAACCCTTTTTTGTTGAGAACTCCTGCCTCCAGCCTCCCTCTCTCCCCTGCACTTGGGTCCTTAGAAAACCACAACCTAACAGGAAGAGCTGGAGGAAGAGCTGGAGGAAGAGATGGAGGAAGAGCTGGAGGAAGAGCTGGAGGAAGAGATGGAAACTGTACCAAATATTAATGTCCATGGACCACTGGTTCTTGGGGAGGGGAGGGAGGGAGGGACTACTGTCAGGCCCGGTTGCTTCAAGGTTCTCACTGACTGCAATGGACTAGCAGACTGCAGCCTCAGCTTTTCCCGAGTCAAAAACTGGAGGAGATCCTCTACCAGTTCTACGGTGACGGTGGGCAGGACTGGTCCAAGCCTCCATGGGGCCCTGGGCAAAATATGATTTTGGGGCCCTCTATTACTGCCAATAATACTGATTATTGATCATTCACACACCCACTATAAACTTATTTCATGTTCTTCCCTGTCATTACAAATACACTTGTAAAACTAGATGTAAGAACTTTTTGCTGTAGTTCGATTGTAATCCACAGTGATTAAGACCATGGAAGCAACAACAGATTAACCAACCTGCAGAAAAATCTTTCAATTAATATTTTACAAAGTCAGCAACTGCCCCTACTGGCCACACAGAGAAGCAACAGGTCAAAGGTGAAAGAGCTGCACAGTTGCAGCAGTGTTTCCATCATCCTACTGTCAGCCTGGCAGGTTTTTACCATCTATGGTTTTTAATCTGAAATGGTCGCAATAATAATATTAATTATTGTGTTTTTGTACAATAACATACCTCTGATAATGTATGAATCATCACTCACACAAAAAAAATATTTTATTTTTGATTTTATTTAATTTTTACTCTTGGGTGCCCCCTAGTGGTCACGGGGCCCTAAGCAGCCGCTTAGTTCTCTTATGCCTCTGACGGTGGGGGATGCTGACTGGGACCGGGGATCTCTCGGGTGGTGCCAGGAGCCCTCTGGGGATCTTCTCCACACCAGGGATGTGGCCTCTGGACTGGGGAGCTGGGTTGGGGTCCAGCCTCTGCCACGGCCTCATAAAATCTGTTTAACACGTCATAAAAAAATGAGGAAGTTGAGCTTTCTGGATGTTTTACGGAGTAGTTGTGGGCGCAGCTCCATCGTATACTTACGACTGCAGGAAATTCAGTCTGAGCGTGAAAGTTGTTGTTAATCTATTTCTAGGACGTGTAGTCGCACTCGTCGGTCTTCAAACTAGTCTAGGCTAACTGATGGGCATGTTTACATGCATCTGACTTCTTAATTCTAGTGGCTTCTAGAGCAGGACATGCATGGAAGGGTCGTAGACTTGGACTAGGACCTGCAGGCTGCATTTCTCTGAGCTGTCAGGGTCTGAGCTTTCTTGTACATCGATGAACTCTGGAAAGTACGGAAGAGTATTAGGGCCATGCAGGAGAAAAGATATTTGAGAGCTCTTCAAGAAAAAAGTTGATTAATGTTGAAATACAATTTTGTGAATAAAGTCGAAACTTCGCCTTTTTCCTCAACATTTTGACTTTTTTCTCGAAATTGAACTTCAACATTAAATCTCGACATTTCAACTTTTTTCTCGACATTTCGACTTTTTTCTCCATGTACATAATGAAAAAAAAATCTTCCTCCTCTAAAATATTATTATTATTTTTTTTTTTTATCTGCTCCAACTGTCAGCTCCTTTAAATCAGGCCTAAAAACATTACTGTTTAGTGAAGCTACTCTTAAATTAAATACTGACCTGCTGTACTCTACTGCCCTTACTTTTTAACAACTTGTGCTTTGTATAATTTTACCTCCTTTTCTTATCATTTTATTTGTTATTTAAGCGTACTCTTAAATTAAATACTTGTGATTTTTGAAAACCGCGCAAAGTTATGGGTAAGCCCTGAATGCAGGCATTGTAACGTATTAACGTTGTTGTTCGTGTTCTACGAGTCCTAAAATTTAGAGAACCCCTTAAATTAAACCTCTCTGACATAAAACATTTCCTGCAAGTGAGATAAGTTGTTCCTAGCTTTATACATGAATTGTGCTGTTTGGAATTCCACTATGTCAAAAAATGTGATTATTTTAGAATTGAAGAATAATGAATTGGTGTGTTCACGAAAACCAGCATTATGAATTATCCTTATGGCTCTTTTCTGCAGTATGAATTGTGGTTGCAGTGAACTTTTATATGTATTTCTCCAAACCTAGGGGTGTCCACAGTCTGTCCCTCGAGGGCCAGTGTCTTGCATGTTTTAGTTGTCTCCTTGCATCAACACACCTGATTCTAATTAACGGTCGTCACCACCTTGTCATCAAAGTCTGGATAGTTCTGTTGAGGACCAAGCTCCTTGTATCACGGTTTGATAATAAAAGGGACACATCTAAAACACGCAGGACACCGGCCCTCGAGGACCGACTTTGGACACCCCTGCACTAAACAGTAACTTAAATAAGATAAAACCAGGGAACAGAACCGAATGTGGAGTGATTTGTTATCCTGGAATTGCTTGGCTCTGGCCAGAACGATTACTTTTGTAATTCTGTATTTGACCCGGTCTTTGTACGTTTTGACCGTATAGAAACTTAATTCTTGCCATTGTAAGAATGAGATGTAGCTGCTATACTCTACTGCCCTTTTCTTATCATTTTATTTGTTATTTACTGTTTAATAGTGTCTTGCCGCTTTTAATATTGATGTAAAGCACTTTGAACTACCTTGTGTTGAATTGTGCTGTACAAATAAACCTGACTTGCCTCAGTCCTTGTTAAGGGAGGATCAGGGTGACGACCGTTGCCGGGCGAGGTACCAACTTCCGTACATGGCTGCAGTTACAGTATGGCCCCTCTTACTCTTGGAAGCTTTTATCTGATCCGCACGGAGGATAAGGAACACTTGAACTCCTGTTTAGCATCTACTGTCACGTCCCTGCTCTTCCTGCAGCTCTGACAGGTGGATTCCTTTAAGGTGGCGTGCAGCGCCTCCCTATGGTCGCTGCAGAGATGGAGGCAACGCCACCAGTTTGGTTGGAGGGCCACCTAGAGGGCATGCATGCACATCACACAAGGATGACCCAGATAGTTGGTTTTTCTGGGGTTCTGACATGTTTTAATGTCACAAATGAGATTTAATCCGGACTTTAAATGGTCAGGTCTGTTATGCCTCACATACCAGACCTGTGTGATCCAACTGTAGCGGAGGAGCCGGACAGGATTTCCTTCCCGAGGCAGCAGAGGGCGCCGTAGAGCAGCGGAGGCTGCAGCATGAGCTCATCACGCTGCACACGTGCATGTTGTTAGGGCAGGTGAGCTGACTGTTATCAGCTGTGCTTTAAGACCCCCGCACGCTCAAAAACAGACCATTCCGGCAAATATGCTGCTGATCAGCGCCAGCACATCGTTAGCGATGGCGGCCGTCTGGGTCTGATGTTTTAACTGCGGTGCAGAAACGAGTTACAGAACAATCAGAGCAAAAGCACAAACAGTTCTCCTTCGCTGAGGCCACACTGGTGGGTCAGACTTTTAAAAGCAGCCCACATGCCCCGGAGCGGCTTCTGGCGGGAGGTTTGTTTACTTGTCAAAAGAGGCACTCAGGAGTTAAAGATGTCCTGGGCATGTAAACCAGGACCAGCTTCCCAGGGTTCTGTCTCAGACTCCATCCTTTAAAGGCCAGTGAGGTCAGACATGCTCGTCCTCTCAGCTCCAGGCCAGAGTGTGTGGTTTTTATTATGTAAGACAGAACAGAAAACAAGAGGGAGTATCTGCAGAAAAGGACCAGAGGCAAGGCAAGTTTATTTGTACAGCACAATTCAGCACAAGGTAATTCAAAGTGCTTTACATCAATATTAAAAGCGGCAAGACACAATTAAACAGTAAATAACAAATAAAATGAAATAAAATGATAAGAAAAGAGGTAAAATAATAAGAAGCACAAGTTGTTAAAAAGTAAGGGCAGTAGATCCAGCAGGTAGATTAATGGCAAGAATAAAATTTCTATACGGTCAAAACGTACAAAGACCGGGTCAAATACAGTATTACAAAAGTAATCTGTAACAATTCATACGGTGAATTAAACCAATTTGACAATTCTATGCCAGAATGTCTGTTTCCTTATTTCTATGGAAAGGTATTAGGGCCATGCAGGAGAAAAAATATTTGAGAGCTTTTTTATTATTGTGCACTGTCGAGAAAAAAGTCGAAATGTCGAGAATAATGTTGAAATACAATTTCAAGAATAAAGTCGAAATTTCGCCTTTTTTCTCAACATTTAAATTTTTTTCACGAAATTTTGACTTTTGTACTTCAACATTAATCTCGACATTTCAACTTTTTTCTCGACATTTCGACTTTTTTCCCGAAGTGCATAATGAAAAAAAAAATCTTCCACCTCTAAAATATTATTTTTATTTTTCTCCTGCCTGGCCCTAATACTCTTCCGTATATTTCTGATAACTGATGAGAAAACGTTTCTATAGGCCAAAACGTACAGAGACAGGGTCAAATACAGTATTACAAAAGTAATCTGTAACATGTGAACCAGAGCTGGGGGGGGGGGGGGGGTTGTGTAACTCGTCCGGAACAAAGACCATGCGGCGTCCATGTAAACCTGCCGCTGCTGCAGACTGAAGCTGAGGAGACTGAAGACATCAGAAGGGTCTGAAGGCTCCGTGAGCCGGACCAGGACACCTCTGGTGATGTGTGTAATCTCTGCTTCCTTCACACAGCTGAACGGTTGAGTGTCGGACACCCCCCCCTACTCTAATGGTGCTTTTACACTAGTCCCTACTCAGCCCGACTCGCCTGCACTTCCGCCTTCCCACTAGGGGTCTAACGTGCCGAGTAGATACTTTTATAGAATATTAATCAAACGATTTTATTTCACCAAGACTTGTCTTAAGGAACTTGTTTCAGTCCCCAGACTGTGGACAACTGAGGGCATGAAGTGTGAAGGACAGCTATTGGTTAACAACCAGTTTAGTAACTTCTGGGTTCTTGCAGCAAGTGCAGCAGTTTACTGCAGTGTATCAGCATGTGTCTGGTTGGAGTTACTCCACTCTGCATTGTGGCCTACGTGAGGAACAGAAGGCTGCTCAGTGCTTTGAACCGTCTTTGATTCTGAATGAAACATGTCATGAAGATGAACTGGTCGGTACAACTGGGCTCTAAGAGCGGCTCAAACGCAGCCCCCTCAGCACGGAGGTCTGAACCTGCTGAGAGACACCGCCCGCCGTCCACAGGAGGGTGACAAGTGGCAGGTGGAATTAAGCAAGGCAGGGCCGGTTTATGGTATAGTGCAATTAAACAATAAGGACAATCAAATTGTTTTACAGAGACATTAAAATCTTGCAGTAAAAAATCCAAAATAAAATCCATGATTTATAATTTAAACAAAAAGAAAGGAAAAAGAATAATAAGTAAAATCAGTCAATCCCAAACCGCTAGTCCTGGTTTGGCTCTACTAGTCCTGGTTCCAGTTCCACTAGTCCTGGTTTCAGGTCTACTAGTCCTGGTTTTAGATCAACTAGTCCTGGTTCCAGTTCCACTAGTCCTGGTTTAAACCACTAGTCCTGGTTTCAGGTCTACTAGTCCTGGTTTTAGATCCACTAGTCCTGGTTCCAGTTCCACTAGTCCTGGTTTAACCCTAGCAGCGGCCTTTAATGTGGTTTCTGTAAAGACCTTTAAATGAGGATCTTCAGTCAGATTTGAACAGGATGTTTATAAAGTGATATTAATTAGCATTACAGGTTAGCATCAGTGATTGACATGCATGAGTCCCAGTCAACCTCCAGGGCTGTTCGTTCCACCCATTTCTTCTCCGTGCCGTATGAGGTGGACTCAAAGTCATTGTTCAGGGCGTGTGTTGATGACATCACACAGTCATGTTAACAGCTGACGGTCTCATCCTGGAGATGTTGCTGTGACTTGGATGCTGGAACGCTGGTGGTGAGTCTCCATCTCTGTCTGCTGCGTGTGACGTCATCAGCTCATGACGATATCATTCAACATCTCCGTTCTCCATTTCACCTCCAACATCCCTCCAGATTAGTTTTTCTTCCTTTCTTTAGTTTATTTTCTCAATAATTCCCTCTGAAACCTGTTCATTATCATTATGGGTATGCCAAGTAGTGGCATGACCATATTGCAATTGTCCAAAACGGCCCAAAGGGCAATTTGGCTGGCATTTTGCTAGAAAGCTGAAGTCGCAAAAGTCCCACTGCGCAGCAGCGGGAACCGCAACGTGCACCCTTGCATGGCATACATTGTTAGATGCGCCTCCATTGTGCCTCGATGGGCATTACTTTTCTCATTCAAAAATGTTACCGTGGCAACGCTAGATGCCAAAAAGCAAAAAAAAAATTGTGAAAATGTGACGCTTATTGCTCGGCTAAACTTTATCGTAGAGACATAGTTCAAACTTTCAAACACTCGGCCCGATTGGCACTAAAGGGCCGTACAACCGCATTATGCCAATTATTACAGTTTTTGCGATATTTAACTTTCAGTTTAAAATAAAAATTCAATTTGACTTTGGATGCTTGTTGCTAGGCAACAGGTTATCGTAGAGACATCGTCCAAAATTTCCCAGACTCGGCACGCTGTCATGAAGCTGTGCTTTAAGGAAATTTTATGTCAAAATCCATGCCAAATGACCCCATTCATTCGGATGGGGCTTTTGACCATGGTGGAAAAAAAACCTATCCGTTAACGCAGCCTGAACCGGAACGTGCACCCACACATAGCATACATCAACACATGTGGATCCATCGTGCCTCGAAGGGCAATACTTTTCTCAGTCAAAAGTGTTACCGTGGCAACGCTAGATGCCAAGAAGCGGAAAAAAGGTGAAAATTCGGACGCTTATTGGTCGGCCAAACTTTATCTATCAATCAAATGTTCTTACAGACATCAATCAAATGTTGGTTTGCTTCGGACCAAAATATATTTCAACCTCATTATACCAATTATTACAGTTTTTGAGATATTAAACTTTCAATAAAAAAAAAGAAATGTCCATTTGACTTTGGACACTTGTTGCTAGGCAACGGGTTATCGTAGGGACATGATTCAAATGTTTCAAAACTCGCCTTGCTATGGACTACAACATATTCAAATTTCATGAAGCTTTGATTTACATCAATTTCAAATCAAAATGCCTGCCTAATGGCCACATACTCAAAGGTTTATGAACAACCTTTAACGGTTTATTAAAAACCCTTAACTACTTCTTGGCCATTATTAATCACCCTAAACCACACAACACCAAAACAGGGGCTGTGGTTTATTAACAAACCTAAACCACACCCTCTGCGGGGGGAGCACTGGAATTAATGCAATACACCTCAAACTGACATAGAACCACCCCAAACACAACCAATACAACCTTAAACAAAACCACTACAGCCCCAAACCAAAGCAGCAAGAGGGGCGAATGGGCGGTAGGGCATGCCCATATCAAAATTTCCTGAAATGTTCTAGTTTCTTTTGTTGTTTTTCGCTTCTGGACACCTGAGGAGGTGATCGTGGGTTGAAGAAACCTGGTGCTGCACATTTGCCACTATTTTTCATTATTTTGGTGCAGCTATGTTCAGAGATAGGGACAGCTATGTTCTGTAAGTGGAACAAGGCTTCACAAGCGTTTAACAAAGTGACAGAATCCCACATTTACTTCATTTACACGCTGGAAACAATATCTCCTAAACATCTATGATGTAACAAATGTCTTTCAATCTTCTTCAGAAGTCTGTCGTGATGAACCCGTTGGTGGGCCCGTCACCATGGCAGCTGCCGGCTGTCGCCCAGCTATGTCAGCCGCAGCAGGGGGTAGAGCACCTGCCGCTACCTCCTCCCTGTGCTCCGGGCAGCAGTTTCTATAGTAATGCTGCAAGTCGGTCCGATCATGTGGGTGTGATGGCAACAGCCCCGAACTCAACTCCAACTTGAGACTGAAGCACAAAGCTCGGCAGCAGTTAGGACGCCCTGTAACATGTCTAATAACAACAGAGTGTAATGATTTACAGATCTCGTTAACCCAGATTTATTCATGACAGAACACAGAAAAACATTTCAAACACTGAAAGTGAGATGTTTCATCATTTCATGAAATTTATTGGCTCATTTTGAATTGGATGGCAGCTGAGAAAAATTGGGTCATGGGCAACAAAAGTCTGGAAAAGGAAACAGCTGGAGGAACATCTACAAGTAATTAGGTTAGTTATCGACTGGTCAGTCTCAGAAGTAGAGCTGGACTGAGGTGAGAAAAACTATGTTCAAAAATGATGTGACTATGTCCGAATAATGGTCTTTGGAATGAAATGTTAAGATTTTGATTATCTCTCCATGTAAAGAACATCATATCATCAAAAGATTCAAAGAATCTGGATAACTCTGTGTTCTGTAGGTTCAGATCCATCCAACATGCCTTGCAGCATCTTGGAGCCTACTGACCACTGCAGCCGGACCCAAGCTCACAGACGCCGCCGATCAGGTGCCTGATCGGCACGGCAGCCAATCACCACCACCTTCTTCCCCATAACCACCACCTTCTCCCCCATCACCACCGTGTTCTCCCCCATCACCACCGTGTTCTCCCCCATCACCACCGTCTTCTTCTCCATCATAACAGTCTTCTTCTCCATCACCACCGTCTTCTTCTCCATCACCACCGTCTTCTTCTCCATCACCACCGTCTTCTTCCCCATCACCACAGTCTTCTTCTCCATCACCACAGTCTTCTTCTCCATCACCACCACCTTCTTTCCATCACCACCGTGTTCTCCCCCATCACCACCGTGTTCTCCCCCATCACCACCGTGTTCTCCCCCATCACCACCGTGTTCTCCCCCATCACCACAGTCTTCTTCTCCATCACCACCATCTTCTTCTCCATCACCACCGTCTTCTTCTCCATCACCACAGTCTTCTTCTCCATCACCACCGTCTTCTTCTCCATCACCACCATCTTCTTCTCCATCACTACCGTCTTCTTCTCCATCACCACCATCTTCTTCTCCATCACCACAGTCTTCTTCTCCATCACCACCGTCTTCTTCTCCATCACCACCATCTTCTTCTCCATCACTACCGTCTTCTTCTCCATCACTACCGTCTTCTTCTCCATCACCACCGTCTTCTTCTCCATCACCACCGTCTTCTTCTCCATCACCACCGTCTTCTCCCGATAACCACCGTCTTCTCCCCATAACCACCGTCTTCTTCTCCATCACCACAGTCTTCTTCTCCATCACCACCGTCTTCTTCTCCATCACCACCATCTTCTTCTCCATCACTACCGTCTTCTTCTCCATCACCACCATCTTCTTCTCCATCACCACAGTCTTCTTCTCCATCACCACCGTCTTCTTCTCCATCACCACCATCTTCTTCTCCATCACTACCGTCTTCTTCTCCATCACTACCGTCTTCTTCTCCATCACCACCGTCTTCTTCTCCATCACCACCGTCTTCTTCTCCATCACCACCGTCTTCTCCCCATAACCACCATCTTCTCCCCATAACCACCGTCTTCTTCTCCATCACCACCGTCTTCTTCTCCATCACCACCGTCTTCTTCCCCATCACCACCGTCTTCTTCCCCATCACCACCGTCTTCTTCCCCATAACCACCGTCTTCTTCTCCATCACCACCACCTTCTTCCCCATATATGCCTCAAGCCCCACAATACGGTTTGACGTACATGCACGAAAATCGGTACACACCTGTATCATGTCGCAACTTAAAGAAAAGTCTCTTGGTGCCATGGCCGAAACCGAACAGGAAGTCGGCCATTTTGAATTAATCATGTAATTTTGCCGCAATTTATGCCATTTCTTCGGCTGTTAATGCGGCCCGAACCGTAACGTGCACCCAGGTGTGTTATACATCAAAATGTGCGTCTCCATCCTGCGACGACGCGCATTACTTTTCTCAGTCAAAAGCGTTATGTGGCGACGATAGACCGCAAAAAGCGTGCCCACCCTTCATTGGCATGAATTAGCCCCGCCCCTTCTTCTGATTGGTCGATATTTGATAGTTCCTACTTTCTGCCATAACTTTTGAATGGTTTG